>NC_048285.1:13027927-13320427 GCF_009762535.1 Notolabrus celidotus
GTTCCTGGGGCAGCTAATGGAGGTTGTAGGTTCATGGACCCATTCTACAAATTGAATGTGTTCTTGGAGTCTTAATAAGCAGAGGATCATTACGAGTCTTTGTACAACAGAATGGAAAATTAGATTTTTCTGTCTCTGCTCTGCAATGTTTTAAAAGTGTTTTTATCAAATTCCTTTCCATGTGAAAGTCATAAAAACGTAATTATCTTAACTATGACACTCATCATCATGTAGACACATTCAATCATGAAATCTCCAAATTACCTTGTCAGCTGGAGGCTGATGATGAACAGAGAACAGCGCTCCGATGATGATGTCACCAGGTATGTGTGCTACAACTCGCCGTTCATTGGCGGCAGAGTCAGCTTGATCAGGCCAGGACCAAACAGACAGAACGAGTAGCAGCCAAAGAATCATCTTGGTCCGTTGAGGTATGAAAGAAGACGTAGATCACTGATTTGCTGTTTGTAGCTGTCACAGGAAACTACATGTCCGAGAAACACTTCTCCTAGCCATGGCAAGGGCAAGTGCTGGTGACACTGAAGAGTTCAACAACGGATGATGTCAATATACTCCTTTCTTCCAGCAGCTTCCTTGCCTTCAGGATTCAAGGTGTGACCATCACTGCAACAGCTGAGACAGGTGCAGCAGTGCAACCTGTGGAATTCAAAAGAAAGGCTGGGCTAAGTCTCATTGGCTGAGATAACTTCAGGCTTCCCCAATTACATGGTAGAGCTGGCCTCCCCAGTAACAGGTGACAGACAGACATGTTCACATGAGCCTGTGAGCAGAAAACACTTTGTTAGAATTATTACTTAATTAGTGCAAAAATGTTTCAAGCATGCATGCAGCCTTGTCTTGATCTATGCACTTCTATGTTACATCAGTCTGTAAACACAATCTGCTATCTGAATGTTCACGAGAGACATTAAACATACATTTTTGCAAATTTTCATCAGCTACGTTTGATAAGGACACTGCCCTCTGTTCCTCATATGAATGTAAATGTTTCTTTACACTGTGCATCGCATCGCAAAATGAGGGAGTAGAGTGAAGACTGTGTGGGACTGTAATGTCTCTTCAACCCCAAGATAAGCAAGCAAACCTAGCAAGCACACCCATTTTTGAGAAATCTCTTCTTTGACTTTTGTCTAATTTAAAATAAAATTACAATATGGCAAAATGAGTGAAAGGCTTCATTTCCTCGTGTCTTCCTCTTGACCTTTGTCTTTTCAGCTACTAGTAAGGATACAAGCTGAGAAAATTAAAGCCTCAGTCTATACTGTTCACTCTCACTAGCCAATGTGTGCACCTGTTTCACTGAAAGTGTAAATCTCAGCAGCACATTTCGTATTTAATTGAAATGGGGATGCAAACTGTGCAAATGAAATCAACATAATGATCTCAGCGTCAGCCTTTATGGTGACCAACGAAATGAGCAGCAACTGTTTGTTCTCTAATGAAGCTTAATGTGATGACAGGAGTACTGGCTCTAAAATCACCATAGCCACCACCATTGTGACAGCAACACAAAAGCACAACACAATTGCTACTAGGGATCGGAATTGAGAACTGGTTACAACGAGTTCACACCGTTGACACAATTTGCCCTGAAAATTAATGGTTCCCTTATTTGTGCCTTCCACTTAGTCCCTCGTTCCTTGCAAATCAGTGACATCCCACATCTTGAGAGGCAGTCAGCACAAACAACAACCAAGGAGTCGAGGGAGTAATCATGGTGGACGAGAGACAGAAGCAACAAAAAGTGTGGCTTCATTTTACACAAACTTACACTACCTGAGCAACGTGTAGCGTGTCATATCAAGCAAGGGTGGAAACACCAGCAAGGTGCCAAAACATTTGTCCACACAGCACAGCATTAAAATATCAGGAGTGCCATGTATTTGACGCTCATCACAGGTGTTTCAGGTCAAAGAGTGACTCTGTGATCTGGCGACTTTCAGCCGAATGCATCAGTGGTTGTGGCTTACAACAGCTGTTAGATAAAACAAGAAGAGTCATCATAGATGCATCCTCATTAATTTTTTAGTATGACAAAATATACTTGCAAAATACTTCTTGAGTGAAAACTTTAAGGCATTCTTGAGAGAGTTTACAATAGCTGTTGTAACTCTGCAACCAAAGATGCTTTCAGCATAGACTGTATAAAATATTGACGCAGTATCCGCAACGTCACCTATCTGTTCCTGAGAGCTGTTTTGAAGCAAATCGATGGCAGCAGCCATATTGGTAATGCGGAATTCAACCAGGCAGAGTGTGACGTAGTGTGAGCCTCCTAGCCAATAGCTATGTGTTCCCGACCGGGAGTCATGTCCTTATTTGGGCAAAACTCGTAATCTTAATATCTTCTGAACCGTCACGTTAGAAAAAAATTCACCCCCCCTACAGTGTGAGCCATGAGAGAGATTAGCTTCGTAGGGCCAAGCCGTTTTTGAACCAGGCTGTAAACATGTTTATTAATGCTGCAAAGATCGTCTTTTTCCCATTCATATCTATGTGGTTTCCGGTGTTTCTGCAGCCAGCCTCAAGCGGATCTTCGATGTTGCAGTTTATAGCACTTCCGCATTGACTTCATCGTTTGAGACCGGAGGTTGCTGCTTGGCATTCAGGTGAAAGTAGCCAGTTAACAGGATCACACTTTAAACCAAAACACCGATCATAGAGTGTTTCCTGTCAGAGCAGAGAAGAGAAGGAACGTATGCCCTATGTTATGTTAAATTTCCCAAAAAGCATGCAAGCTGAGAAAAATCCACAGGACTTAATGAGGGACTAAAATCTCAACAATTCCCATCCCTAATCGCAACATCATATCACACCTCACAGCTGCTGTGAGGAATCTTTTGGTTGACAAGTTCTTACAGCACCCACGGGTAAATCTGTGACACCTACTAGGCCAAATAAAACCACTGGCAGTCACTTTTTTGCTTTTAGATTTATTAGTTTGGAACCATTAAAATTAACACCATAAGTAAAAACTAAATGGATTAGAACACCAGCAGTCATTCCTAAAGTGTCTACCCCTCCACCCTACGTACTAGAACTAGATGTGTGTTATTCTATTCTCCTGATGCTTTTAAGATGTGCTGGTTATTGGGTGTTCACCATAGACTGTATACATAATGGACGTTGTAACCGTGACGTTGCTCATCTGTTTCTGAAGTGCTGTTTGGAAGTCAATCGTCGGCAGGAGCCATATTGGAAATGCTGAACTCAACCTAACTGATGTTGAGCAAGTGTGAGGTGAAGAGGTGGCCTTTGAGCCTCCCAGCCAACAGATACAGTTTTCCCGCCTGTCAATCAAGTCAGCTGTAACTCTCATAACGGAAAACTTGTAATCTTAATATCTTCTAAATTGCTGCGTTATGCAAAAAATTCACCCACGTACAGTGTGTGCCGATCGAGAAATGAGCTATCCAGACTACACTTGTTTTTTGTACCGGGCTGTAAACATGTTTATTTCTGCTGTAAAGATCAACTTGTTTGAATGGGTGTGTTTGTGGTTTCCGGTACTTCCAGAGCCAGCCTCAAGCGGACACTCAAAGAACTGCAATTTTTAACACTTCCGCATTGGCTTCAATTCTCGTGGCCGGAGGTTACCGCTTGGTGTTCCCTCTATTCAGTTCATTTTTACCTCATACATCGTTCAGATTAGAATTTAAATCATCACAGACTGAAACAACAAAGTGCTTTCATGGGTACTTTGTATTCCTTTTTGTTCTAGAAGTAGTTAATTGCATGTGCCTTGTTTTCATAAATTATAGAAGATATCTATTTAAATAAGTGCAAACTGTTTAAAAACAGGAAAGAATCCTTTTTGGAAAGCAAAGGCAGGTCAAACACTGAGTGGACGCTTCAAACGCATACAGCACACAACAAGTTACCACACAAGGAGAGGTCCACCGAGCACATGGTGTTTAACTGTCATCCAACGGGAGGGACATTTTTCCTCCCTCAAGTGACATTTGAAGTAGCCATCCCTCTGCATTAATGAGCAAGTCTTATAATTTGCTTAACCTCGGAGCTACACAAATACTCCAGTTTACTGCAATGGAGCAATTTAATTGACCGTAAACAGCAGGGGACAGTTTAGACAGCAGAGGGTGGCCTCCACTGCTTATGCAAAACAGGATCAAGGTCGTGACAGGGGAGCTGGCCGGTTATCTTGGTTAGCTAGTGCACTGAAGGGAAAGAGAAAGTGGAGAAAGTGAAATATGAAAAAAGAAGGATGAGAGGGAAACTAAAGAAGGGAAGGAACCAGAGCACACTCAATGAGAAAAAGAAGGAGAGATGATG
Organism: Notolabrus celidotus; assembly: GCF_009762535.1. Classification (NCBI taxonomy): domain Eukaryota; kingdom Metazoa; phylum Chordata; class Actinopteri; order Labriformes; family Labridae; genus Notolabrus; species Notolabrus celidotus. The sequence goes on from NC_048285.1 coordinate 13,032,242, forward strand.
AGAGAGGTTAAGAAAGAAAGAAAGAAAGAAAGAAAGAAAGAAAGAAAGAAAGAAAGAAAGAAAGAAAGAAAGAACGAAAGAAAGAAAGAAAGAAAGAAAGAAAGAAAGAAAGAAAGAAAGAAAGGAGAAGAAAGAGAGGGAATGTGTTAGAAGTAAGAGATAGAGTAAGAGGAGATAGGATAGGAAAGAGGAGCAGAAGAAGAAAGTGATGAAAAAAAAGGCATCAAGGGACGGGGAGTCTCAGTGAACATAATTAACACGACAGTGTCAGGATGGCAACAGGGCTAACTGCTGCTCCAGTAATGAAAAAATCTAACCAAACTCAGCTCCCTGCAACACACAAACACACTGTGTACACACACACACACACACACATACACACACACACACACACACACACACACACACACACACTGTGACGCCAAAGTTACTGACATGTCTACATTTTAACTATAAAGCTACAATATTTCAAAATTTCCCTCCACTGTCTCACTCACCAGAAGCCATTTCACCATGCATTTCAATCTCCCTAAGATCAGCCTCTGTTTCATTTGCAGCCCTCCAGCATTCCTCTCTCTCACACTCCTCGTCAAATACGTGCCGTCTCTCCATCACACTCCCCTCTGTGTCTGTCTCTTGTTGCGTCGTAGGCTCAAACTCTCGTCGTAAAGAAAAGAAAGTCAGATCCTCATTTCCAGAGCAAACATCCAGCACACGCCATTAGGCATTTGTATCTACATCTCCATCCAAACTATGCACCGTGGTGTTGTAGCGCCTTCCAAATTAACTTTCACATAGACATTAGCACACAACACAGCAAGGAGAGGCAGATTAAGCCTCTTTCTCTGACTCTAATTCAGTGAGTTTTATTTTTGCTGACGGATTGTTTCATATGTTGGAAAGTATTTAATTTACAGCACATTAACAGGGAGACATTGAACATTGTAATCCAAAATAATCCCTGCAGCACAAAGATATCTGTTCCCTATCTTGACCTGTGTGACACAGACATCTGTGTTTGTAATTAATAACAGAGAAGAGGCCAGCATCTGCAGTTTTTATTATAGCCTGTGGTTGCAGATGTTTTAGAAGATAATGGGCTGTAAAAACTTGACTGTGTATCTTGGCAGGTAAAATGAAGGGACTGTAAAGTATTTAAGGTTAAATGACATGACTTTAATCATTGACCACAGGGATAAATGAACATGCAAAAAGAAAATGCAAGCTCCTTCTATGCACCACCACGATAGATGTGCATTCACACACATAATGTAAAGAGTATAGTGTAGATCCTTCTTCTCTCGCCTCTTGATGGAGTGCCAGCATTACAGTTGTGACGGGTACATAGGCGATCTACCTGTAAACATAATGGAGTATGTTTGTGTCTTTCAGTGACGTACCACTTCCTCAACAGTAATTCAGGGGCATGAATGTTGCATTGGGACATGTAGTGAACAGACATCGTTAATTGATTCCATCAAGGTTTTTTTCTCATTATTTTCTTGCAACTAAAAAAGGTCATATGGCTTTATGACTTTTACGAAATTGGAGATCGCGGCAATATTTTGGGAAAGCTTTTCTGAGTCTTCATGTTCCCATGAGGAGTATGTAACTCTGTTTAATGTTCCTCAGCCTCAGGATAACATACTTTAGACATTCTGAATATGCATAATTCCAGTATCCTTAATTGCAACCTTGTAGGCCATTAAGAGCTGATCTCCTTGCTCAGATGAAGGACATCCCTTGAGCTAGGTGACACAAATACTCAACATTCAGTGTAAAAATGTCTCACTGAATGAATGTGGTGTGATACAGAAGGACCTTATGAGACAGTTAAGGGCATGACAATGTCAAACGCATAAAATCTCTCTGTGACCATAGCACTATTGAGACAAAGCTAGTACTCCCATCAGATAGCCAACAAGTATGTCACTGCAAATGTGCTGCAGTTAACGTTACACTGTCATCTATGCACCTTTGGCTGTTGCTGCCAGGGAGTGCCAACACAGGAGCAGCTCTACCTGCTGCAGCAGCACATCAGACAAGGTGTGACAGAGCCTGCACAAGTCCCACAAACAAGATCTGACCTTAAATCACTTCACCCTGCAATGTTTCAACAGGGACTTGCGCATACACTGGTAGCCCTTGTCAGTCACCGGTTTCCAACGACCTCATTGTGCTGGTGTTTTATCTTTTGTTGTTGCCTTGATCTTCCTGCAGCGTGTCCGTCACCAAGAATATCAGATATTTGTAAACCCATAATCAATCACTGACATGCACGCACAGCGCCTGGTCAAACTGCCTCTCTCCAAGGAGAAATAAAACCCAGAGACAACAACAATGACTGGCGCAGCGCTGCATCCGTCAACCGCAATGGGAGATCGGGGTCTATCATTTGCACATAATCAAACACACACGGTGAGATTACAAACGTCTGGTGCAAAACATGACAGAGACAGAGTCTAAAATGAACATGGCTAAAGCATGCATCAATGAAATCCGCGTTTCTGACCCATCTCTGTCTCCTGGCATGACTATATCTATCCTATCCAACTGTGCAACTGGCTGCCCCCCTTTAACTAGGTTACACAGTTACGGGATATAACCTCACAGCATAATTCAAGGATAACTAGTCCAGTTGTCGCTGCAAGTACGTCCCTTTACGAAGCTTTCCAGAACACAAAATGATCAAGTGTGACACATTCACAAAGAAGGCAGCAGAAAGGATTAGGGTGATCTTCACTGAAGGGTATAATTCTGCTAAGTGTTATCACTGAGCCTTACCTTACATGATTTATATCTCTCTGACGTCACTGGCAAGGTCCCGCTGGATAATTAAGTTGTAAGTTACTATCACAGAAAATAAGATAATGCCGATACTGTGTAATCCAATGTCATCTCACCGGAGCTGCCTCTGATGCCTGTGCAGCTTCCGAGCCCCTTCCTCCGTTTTCCAGTCACGCACACCTGAGCCTCTATCCAAACACCTCTCTCTCCCTCTCTCTCTCTCTCTCCTTCAACCCACCCCCTTGTTCTCTCCTCTCTGCTCCTCCTCTTCTCAGCCCCTCTCCCCGCTTTCCCTCCGCTCATGTCTCTCCCTCTACACGTACCCCCATCCCATCCCACCTCTCCTCTTTCCAAGTTCACCCTCCCTCATTTCCCATTCTCAGCCCCTCTCCATCTTTATGTATACTCCAGTCCCCCCAGCCTTCTTCCCATATATTTCCCTTCCTCCAAATTTCTGCATCTTCGGATCCTTTTCTCAGACAGCTGTGTTTTAGTCGTTTAATCGGCTGTTACATTTCGTTCACCTCATGTAACCCATTTTATCCCTCTTTCCTTCCTCTCCTTTCTTCCTACCCGATAATAAAAAGTGAAAACAGACTCTCGAAAGACAGCAAAGTTAGCAGGTCTAAACACCATTTATTAATAGGGAACAACAGGTCCCCACAAACAGGGCCGTTGCTAGCGTCAGCTAGTCCAGGGGTTCTCAAACTTTTTTGGTTTTTGTACCCCTTTTCAAAAACAATAGCACCCCCTTGTATGGGCGAGAAACATTTTCAGGAAATAATATTGGAAAAGAACAATAATAAATGTATGCATATGGTTTTACAGTGTAATAATAACATTGAAGTGAAAGATGACACAAATTCTGTACTTTTATAGTGCAATATTTTTCAGAAACAATTAAAGATTGAGGCAGCTAGTACCTTTGATGGCCCAAGGAGCAAACCAATTTATTTATGTCAAACAAGAAGCGTTTCAACCACCTGTCCATTGTTATCCTCCTGGCCGCGCTTTTATTAGGATGCAAATGTACGTGATCGCTCGCTTAACAATTGATGTCAACAGACGGAGGCAGTCTGGTCCAAGCTGTTTTGCAAATAATATATTTTATGAATGAATATGCTCAATTTGGAAACGGTGCCCTATTTGATGTTACATTGAAATAAAAATTAAATGCTTTTGATAAAGTTGTTTTTATACAGATTTGTGATTTAAATTTGTTGTGATGCAATTTTTTATTTTTATTTTACATGTCTCATACCCCTTGCAGTACTCCCACGTACCCCTAGGGGTACGCGTACCCCCATTTGAGAATGAGTCTTAAACTTAGCTTAGCTAGCATTTTAACTGAAGTGACAGTTTTTCGGTGCACTTTGCTGTATTTAAACCATAACCAATAAAGAACGTAAATAAAGCCTGATATATTATCAGATATGCAAACTTCGTCATTCGTGAATATTATCTTAGTTGGACGACACTGTCATAGCCAGGTGTGGAACGAGTGCTATGCATGGATTAATTACCTTATCAATATGTGGTCACCTCAGAGTACAATTGTGCCCAACCTTCGCTGTCTAAACCCCATCTTCTTCTGATGCTCAACCATAATAACAGGCATAACATTCAGAGAAGTATTTACAAACAGTCGGAAGACCAACGCTTGCAGGGGCCGGTGGGGAGATTTGGAGAGCGTGTTGGAGTGGGGAGACAAAACACGACAGAACACCAAGCAACAGGTTTCCATCTTGATTCAACAAATCAGAGCTGAGAACCTGTTTCTTGTCACTTCCCTTCCCATTTATTTTCTTATTCAAATTTTAAAAATAAAATCTGATGGTTCTCTATGGTTCATAATAGTGTAGCCTAAATATATACTGCAGGGGTAACAAGGTTAGAGGCACAATGAAAAAGCAAAACGTGTTCAGTGTGAGTGTTGAACTAAGGCAATGATTTGAGTGACAGGTCTTGCCCTTGCTTGCACTTTTTCAAGATGTGCACCACTGTCTGTGTAGCTCTGGTCCCACAGCTGATTGGTGGTAACTAACCATTGACAGTTACAAATAGGCCTATGTGTTATAGCCTACTGTAAAAGTTGATCTTCTTGCATGACTTATTGCCCCCCCACCCCCAATCAAATAGACATCAGAGGTGACACTGTGTGCTGGGATAACGAGTCAGAGGAAGGGATCGATAACATTTGAAGTTTCATAGCGGCCACGGGAGTGAGGAGCCATTAACCTATAAAGCTTCTCTTGGCGTAAGACTTGAAGACCCACTGCAGGGATCAAATCATTAAAGATTAAAAATCAATACAAATCTAATGGATACATCCTGCTTCCCTGCAAATGTCTCCAGTCTTAAAACATGGGCACTGGCTGCTTCTGCCAGAAACAATGCTCTATTTTATTTCATTATTATTTGTTACAATCAATTAAGTTGTTTATCTATTGTATGAAATACTTATTTGGGAGCCCCTTTAAGTTTTCACTGGATTTTTTTCCCCAAATGAAACTAGTTAAAATGTCAGTTATTAAATTTGTTTTGAATAATGGTTTAAAATATTACTTTTATCATTATTTCTTAAAATTCGGGTAACACGCCCCTTGAGATACAGTTACAGGAATTACATGCTATATGGTGAATACTCCCCCTCCTCTATTTCTGCTTCGCTTAGGTGAATTAGGAAATGTAACACTGTGTAATAGGCTACTGAAAAATTTTAGCAATAAAATAGGCTATGTCAAGTTGCATATATTTTGCTGGAGAAGGAATTATAGGACATAAAAATCATCTCACAATAGGCTATACCATCATCCTCTCACAGCCTCTGTACAGAATTCATCAATGTAATGGGTTTACTCCTACATATCTGGAATAGGCTACGTAAAGGCGGTTATCTGAGACAGCGTCCCCTTATTATCACTTTGAGAAGCATTCCAACTCACGAGCTTGGCTGGTTTAGAGTAGGGAAAAAAAAGAAAACCACATGAATTTGTCTCCAACACGCGGTCACGCCACTACATTTACCCCCTCTAGGAATGTAAAGCACAGAGCATGGTCACATACCTTCGCATTCAGAACAGGTGACTGCTCCGGAAGAAACAGCATCCCTCACGCGTCCATCAGGGCATCATGCTGGCGGCGGGTAATCTACTTTTTCACTATGGCAACAAATAAACCCCCTGTCCTCTCTCTCTCTCTGCCGCGCCACGCGCTCCAATGAGGAGGCTCAGCTCTCTTCACAGGTCAGCCACCCTCTCTCTGTCCCTCTCTCTGTCCCTCTCTCTGTCCCTCTCTCCATCCCTCTCTCTGTCCCTCTCTCTGTCCCTCTCTCTGTCTTTCTCTCGATATCACACCTACCTCCAAGATACCATCTGGAGAAGGATAGTGATTGAGAGTGGCCCGAGAGGAAGAGTGAGAGATGGAGAGGGAGACAGGGAGCACGCAGGCTTTGGGATAGAAGAGGGGGTATTAGGGCTTGGCTATGACAAGGCTTGGATTAATTTGCCAGCCAAATGCATTTGGGATTAGCAGGCCATTAAAAGAGCATAGACATACCCAAGCAACCGCTCACATACACAACTACACGAGTTCACACACCCTTTTTCTCACACACACGCAGCTTTAGCTGATAGCCTTACTAACCCTGACCTCTATATCTCTCACTGTCTGTCGATCTGTTTCAGTTTTCTGAGCCAGTTTTGACACAACCACATGCAGCAAGCAGGCAGATATACCAGTGCACCTGCACTCATAAACACATACTCAATTTGACATAAATGTGTGTGTAAATGTGCACCTCCTGATCATAGGAAATAACCTCCTTTTAACATTTTCAAGAGTCATAACAGAGCTAATAGTATTTCTTAAATCCCATTTTTCCCCAAGGGCCTGAAAGACCCCAGGCTATCTTCTAGGCAAAGTTTATTGATTCTATTAACTTGTCAGTGGACATTTATATAAAAAGGCCCCTAGGGCAGCTATACTGCTCTCATAGCTTTAAACCTATTTTACTTTCACATCTTGTTAAGAGGCCATGTGCCAAAATCTAGTTGCAATATAAATATTCAATATGCTGTCATACCTGTTTCTTGAACATAATCTTGAATAAACTTACAGTTAGTTGACTTTTAATCGAACTTCATTGTAGATTGTTAAAGGTACAGTAGGGGCCTTCAGCACGTTTAACTACCCCAAAATCCACCTTTTCGATCCTAAAAAATTGTAGCAACACAAAGAGACTGGTTGCAGCAAATTGTGAACAGGTGTATTTAAATGATAAGAATCAAGCTGATGTGGTTTCAGAAGAAGACAAATAATTTGTCAAAACATGAAGTCAGTACAGTTTACTTGCAACCAGATAACCATAATATGGTCCCATTCATTTCTGACACTGAGGCTGTCCCAATCAAAAAGCTAGATCCTCAAAAAGAAGTTGTCCGGGCTGGACCTAACATGACTGATGGAAAGAAAGTAATGGAACAGGTAGTAGTTTGCACTGGCATAGATGAATGTGCCCATCTACAGTAAACACTGCATATCTATTACTTCTATCTATATTTCCATATAACTCCTCTAGACTGTCAAGTTCTTCAAGTTCGCTAGCAAAAACACAAAAGTTTAAGAGTGACATCTGTCGTATTGATGCAGGTTATGTAACATCTTTACAGCTGACTGATGACCACAGGAACAGAAGTACAACAGTACTAGTACAACAGTAGTAGTATGAGATACAGTTAGCTGCAGTCATTCATTTAATCTGTGCTGCTTATTGTTCCTTGAATGGAAAAATGAGCACAGGCTTGTTGCTGCGTTGTGAAACGTGATGTTCAAATGCAGAGGTCAAAAGCTCTAAGTCCAAAAAAGCACTTGTTGTCTGATATGCTGTCTGTCAGCGTGCCTCCATCAACATGTGAACAGAAGCACAGGAATTTCTTGAATTAACTTAATGATACACACATCAACAGTACACAGAAACTCCAACACAGAGTTTCTGTCTGCTGTCATATCACATCGTGTCTTTGATTTTTAAATGGAGCTGTTTAGGACTAATGAAATGTCAAAATGATCTGAGGTCACATTTCCATGGAAACCCCCTCACTGCAACAGAAAATCAACAAGCAGCCATTGGATCAAGCTAAATTTCTCATCTGATGCGAGTCTAACTCTCCCCGTCACACACAAACACACTCACACTTACACGCATCCACAAATATGGCTCATCAATCACTAAGAAGGACATTTGGAGCTTGATTGATGCAAATTAGGATCAATAATTGAATTAATATTGAAACATGTGACAGAGCAGAGTGTGTCAAAGCATGGAGAATTGGATTGAGAGAGATAAATATCATCCAGTTAGCACACTGTGTGTGTGTAATCCAACACTGCCAAGCGGAGTGTGTGGGCTAAAGTGGAGTTCATCACAGTGCGACAGGTCCCCTGGTTGGAAGCAAATAAGATTACAGCAGCACAACAACTGCAACAAAAAACACCATACCTATTCTCTGTGTGTGTGTGTGTGTGTGTGTGTGTGTGTGTGTGTGTGTGTGTGTGTGTGTGTGTGTGTGTGTGTGTGTGTGTGTGTGTGTGTGTGTGTGTGTGTGTGTAACCAGATTACATATGTGATGCACACACATCTCAACATCTATATGGTAAAATTCTCTTTTCACCACACTCCTCCGCAAATCACAAGCACAACAGAGTCAGTGTCACAGACTGCAAATCAATTATTCAATGGTTTTTCAAAATAACAGTGGATACCCATGGTTGCCATAGACACACAGCTGATTTACAGGGTTGTCATTTGACTGTGATATTCCCAATCTAAGTAGGACAAATGGAGGGGGAAAAAACACTATGACCGCATCATGCCAACAGAGAAACGGTTATGAAACATTCACTGTCATGTGGTTCTAACAAAATTTTGAGAGTGGTAGATTCACGCTGGTTTCATTCTCTTACAACTCCAGTCATCTTGATGGTTTGTTGACATCATGTTAAGATTATCCACGCACATACAGCTTGAAAAATGTCTCATATTTCTTTAGAATCAATGGGTTGCAATAATGCCACCTGTAAACGACTGTTATCAAATGACAGTTTGAGACAAAGACAGATCTATCCACCTACTCAACCATTGTCTGAGACAATGTTAAAATCACTTAAAACACACAGTTATTAAGTGTAATGTCCTTCTATGGCTGAATTATACCTTCTTATAAAGTCCAAGCATGACAAGATTACAGGTATCTCCCACCTAGAAGCCTGTTCAAACAGATGTGTGTTGAGTGTGTACTAGAAAAACATCTCTCTGTTTATTTATCACATTTCAAGCAAAGAAATGTAAATCCAGGGCACTTTATAGAGTGAGAATGTCCTCATATCCTTCTGCAGCCTGTTCCAGAGTCTGGATGCATACTAACTAAAAGCTGCCTCAGTGTCGATGTTAACTGTCAGTGCAGGTTGACAAGCTGCCATGCTGTCTCCAGACACCCTGATAACAGGGACAGCACACAAACTGGGGATGCAGCAGCAATGTTAGCCTGCAGAAATGAATAGGACATCGCTATTAAAATATTAATCTTGGGGCTGTAAATAATAATTATTTTCATCATTGATTTATCTGCTTATTTGTGGCAGCTAAATGATTATTTATTTAGTCTAAAGATAGAAGTAAGTTGCAAAAAAGCCTCATCAAAGTATCTCCAGAGCCCATTAGCATATGTTTTTCAGACAGTTTCCTGTGGAAGATCAACAAAAGTACATTTGGCAAGTTAAAACTAGCAACATTTAAAAGATGATTGTGAGTTGCTGATGGATTCATGCGTCACCAACCAATTGGTCAATCTGATTTGTAGTCAATCTATCGTCCTATCCATGTCTAGATGTAGATGAGGAATGTCTGATCAGGGGTCATGAGGTCGAACCCTCTGACCATCTCTGACCCTGAGCCACGAATACACATCTAAAACACAATTTATTTCCTCCAACACACACATGCATACGCACAAACACACACACCCTTGATCAACACTGATATTAACACTTCCCCCTCTCCATCACTCCTGTGAGCCAGCTGCTAACTCGATTTTTCACAGAGTACAGGAGCAGTTAGATGCAGCTGCACCTGTTTACAGGACTTTGGCTGAGGAGCAATTTTCAAGCTGATTTTCTAGCTAAGAAATAAATTATCTTCTTAGGCAACAAGTGCAAATTATGTCTCTTCCCTGTGGTAGAATTTTACCTTTTATCTGTGCAGGGCCACGGGGTGGATTTTGACTGATCTTTCTAAGATGAGAAAACAAGAGAAATAACCACAAGACACACCACCAGCTGGTAAGATAATCAGTGTTCTCCCTCCTCTCCTCTCCCTCATTACAAATGATGAGGAGGAAACTCTAACTGGATGCACTAACCATGCTGTGACAGCCACTCAACCCTGTTGTACCCTTGTACCTCTCTTCTATGTAATAAATGGTCCGTGCTGCCCTCTAGTGGCCGATTGGGATGACATGGGAGGAGAATTCTGAATAATCACGTATGTACATGTTTCACGTGGTTGAACTATACAGGAATAACTTGGAATATTAAGAGCAGCTGAAATTCTCAGTAGGTTCAATGAAAAAGCTCATTATCTCTCACTCACACATGCGCGCGCACTGTCTGCGCAGAGGAGCCCTGCGGACAGGTTCATCCTGTGATGGTCATTCCTGTGCGCTCTACTGCGTTCCTGCAGCGGGATAAGCTGCAACCCGTGCCTGGCTACGGCAGCATGTGACCGGCTTGTGATCCCCAGGATTGCGCAGATGACTGTCCGCCCCTGAGCCGGACTGTACGAGCCAGGAGAACCGGAGGAGACAAAGCATGTGGGAGAAAATAATGCTGTCTCTCTCTCCTATAAGTTTCCACGTGTTGAACATTCTTTAGTGTGGACGGTCCTAAAGCTGTAGGCCTATCACAGCTGAGGACACGGTGTTAAAAAAGTGTTTTTTAATGTATTGTCTTCTTCATGTAATCAATCAACCTTAATGTCTTATTTAAATTCGTGATCAAATTTTATTTTAAATGTTATCTTTTACTAATTAATACAAATTTGTTAAAAAAGCATTGATACCATCATGATCTCCTGGATTTAACTGTCTTCAGTAAACAGTTTAATTACTTAAAACATGGTACCTATGTACCATTTCTGGTACTCCTGCTTGATATTACTGCTTTTTGTAACTTTATTGCTCCACTTCTCTTACTTTGATAGAGAACTGTTGTACCTTTTGTTAAGATAAGATAAGATAAGATATTACTTTATTGATCCCCCGGGAGGGAAATTCAGTTGTTACAGCAACCCAGACATAAGTACAATCAAGAAGAAGTTTCAATAAGTACAAAATAAGTACAAAATAAGTACAAAATAAAAATAAAACAAAATTAAATAAAATAATAAAAATTAAATAAAAATAAAAATAAGTAAAATTATTTTATTTTGAAAATTATCATAACTATATCCGTTCAGAACGTACATGAAGACCATGTGATCAGTTCATAAAATATACTGCTTTTGATAGACTATACTCCTAAGAGTATTTAAGTAAGTAGCTCTCCGCTCATCAGTCACTTACAAGAAAGTTGCTCACAGAGTTTAAAATCTATCAAATACATCATAATTAGATAAAATGTATTAATGTTGTGGCAGATAACACAAGTTTAACAGATGGCAGGTGTATAAGCTACTTTTTCTTTGAGTTACAGAGACCTAAAGGTTATCCATCACTGAGAAAGCACTTGGCAACAGTAGAGGGAGGCAGGCAGAAACCTGGAGCAGAACTAGTTTCATTGGTAAACAGCAATCTACCACAAATGGCTTGGCAGACAAAGTTGGAAAGAGTGAGAAAGAAAGATTGAAAGAGACAAACAGAGTCAGACACAGAGAGATGGATAGACAACAACAAAATGCACCAAGAGACATTAGAGGCTTCAGGAGTATCAATAATCCTGGTATGGAATGACTGATAACAGCATTTACAACAACAATAATGATAACATAAGCATGACTGATATTAACAGCTGTTGCAGTTGAAGTCAAACAGGACAGTCAGTCTGCAAAGATCCACAGGAACCTATAAGACATGGGAACACATAAATAACCAGGAAGCTATAAAGTTAGTAAAATTCCATTAATGGGACAGGTTGGATGGACATTTACAGCCATACATCTATTAAACCTGCAACAAGGACAAAAGGAAGAGGTGGCTTCTGTTAAAGTAAAAGCAAAATTGCACTTTCTGGTTAAACGTTTCTTCAAAGTTACTTTGAATGATTCCTCTATCTCTAAGTGTTATTAGGAAGGGGGAAAAAGTAATATTAAGTTATTTCAAAATGGTCTTCATTCTGTGAATAGCTGTAATGTCATGCTGCAACTAAGACACATTTAAGTTTTCTTTTTGTGGGCGCTATGCTTATCACTGTCAGCTCTGGTGCCATTAAATACAATAATTGTTCCTGTGATATTTTTCCAGATGCAGCTCTGCCCCTTCACAAACCAGTAAGCATGTTAAGCCACCACAAAGGGCATCTTTGATTTGATTGATCTGTAATTCTTGCCCATCTCTTGCTCTTTCCCCTCAGAAAACCATTTCATTCAGTGGGCCCTAACACTGGTCTAGAAAAACCATCCTTGTGAGGACTTGAATGATTGTATGATCCTCTCTAAATGAGATCAGTCAATAGTTTCCCAATCTTACTGAACAAGTGCTCCTAAGAATATTATGGGTATGTTCTTTGTCCTCATTAATACACCATGAATACCAACAACATTATCAATGCAAGCTCTTTTTTACACTGATGATACACATTTCTATGCTACAGCCTCATCTGGCCTCTGTGAATCTACAGTGGGCTTTAATACACTCGAGGAAAAACAAAGAGGAAAAAATGTTTTAAAAAAAAACATTTGGTCACTGTGGCACACGACTTGATTCCCATTGATTAACTGTGCGATGTTAATTGTTCCACCTCCTTATCGTTTTCATATTTTCACTAATTTCTGTTTCAACAGCCTTCAACTTCACACATGATCATTCAGAAATTCCAGGCAGGCCAAGAGGAGGGGGTGGTGCACAAACACACACACACACACACACACGTACAAGCACAAACCCACTTCTGCCTGAGGTACAGTGGAGCAGAGGTCAGCTGGTCCCAAGACAAAATGAAAGAGGAATCAGGAATATTATCCTGAGCATGTGATGGTTTGTGAGCACACATGCTTGCCCTATGTGAGTGTGTGTGAGTGTGTGTGTGTGTGTGTGTGTGTGTGTGTGTGTGTGTGTGTGTGTGTGTGTGTGTGTGGCTAAGTGAGTGTGTGAAATCACAATGAGATCACACACTTTGTTAGAGGACGGCCCCTAAAACGTCTTAATGAGTAGGGGGAGAGCTGGAGACTGCTGGCTGAGTGCAAGAAAGAGCTGGAAGGAGGTATTCTACTGAGTTCGATGATAGAATAGAGGATTAACCAGTTTGAAAAACCTAAAAGCTGTATTTTTCAAAACTAACTTATAGTTTTTTTCATCTCAAATGTAGTGACAAAGGAGTGTGTAGATTGGGTTTTGCTTAGGGTTAATCATAGAAGCCATCTCTGGATCAGGTTTGGTTGAAATCACAACTCTTTTGTTCTCAACAAGCTAGGGGTGAATCTTCTCCTCCGTGAGTCTGGCAAGGTCTGTTGTGTCACTTTTTTTCAGCAGGACCTCACCACTTGGTTGAAGACTGGACTTGCTCTGACTTTTCATCATGAGGATCCTGTTTGTATCTGTAGTTCTGCTGCAGCTCATTGGGACCTGTTTCTGTCAATTCCCCCGAGCATGTGCCAACTCGGAGGCCCTACGGACCAAAGTTTGCTGCCCGGTGTGGGAGGGTGACGGCTCAGCCTGTGGTGCCCTTACAGGACGTGGTTTTTGCGCTGATGTGGTGGTCTCAGATGAGCCCCATGGGCCCCAGTACCCACACAGAGGGATTGACGACAGAGAGCGCTGGCCTTTGACTTTCTACAACCGGACGTGTCGTTGTGCTGGAAACTACGGAGGCTATAACTGTGGGGAATGCATGTTTGGTTACAGGGGCTCAAACTGTGCTGAGTACAGGGTATCTGTTCGCAGGAACATCCTGACCATGTCAACTGCTGAGCAGCAGAAATTTATTTCTTATCTGAACTTGGCCAAGAACACCATCAGCAGAGAGTTTGTCATCACCACAGGAACAAGAGAAGAGATGGGTCCAAATGGAGAGACCCCCATGTTTGCTAACATCAACAGCTATGATCTGTTTGTCTGGATGCACTACTATGTGTCCAGAGATGCCCTCTTGGGAGGACCGGGCAATGTTTGGGCAGACATTGACTTTGCCCATGAATCGGCAGCATTTCTGCCCTGGCACAGAGTCTTCCTGCTGATGTGGGAGAATGAGATTAGGAAGCTGACGGGAGATTTCAACTTCACCCTCCCATACTGGGACTGGAGGGACGCCCAGACCTGTGAAGTGTGCACCGATTCTCTGATGGGTGCACGCAGCTCTTTTAATCCCAGCCTGATCAGCCCTGCGTCAGTCTTTTCCTCCTGGAAGGTAAGAAAAATGATAAAGTGTGTTTGTGTAGATGCATGAGCAGACCTGCTGTATTGCTATGGGACTGAAAATTCCTTTCCCTGATGAACAAAAAAAAGGCTTGTTTTATTTCCACTTCAGAAATAAGAAGTGTGAGATTTAAATTCATCCTCAAGTGATCCAGCTGAGTGAAAATCCTTCTTCAGAGGCTTTGTATTCATGTCCCAGAAAATGTTCTAACGACAGCCACTTTACTCTGAGCAACTGAGACAATCCATCACAAATTGTGTGCTAATTTGCAACTCGTACATAAACTTAATTACCATCCAATGGGTTTCCATTTTCATCAATAATTTGCTGAACAAATACAAGGCAGACTGATGTTTATAAATTGTTAACAGATTCGTTAGTTGTTTATACTTTAACTTCTGTTTTTAAGTCCCTCATTCACGGTAAACAAACATACATATTCCTGTGTAAGAGCCATATTGATTGAATCCTTATTGATGGATCTCCTCTCTTGGGGTCTACAGTTTCTTTAACTATTATCACTCCTTCATGTGTGTCTGTGAGTAGGTGATTTGCACCCAGCCAGACGATTACAACAACCGAGAGGTTCTGTGTGACGCTTCCGGGGAGGGTCCTCTGTTGCGTAACCCTGGAAACCACGATCCGGCCCGTGTGCCACGAATCCCCACATCACCTGATGTGGACTTCACTGTGGGCCTCCCCATGTACGAGACGGGGCCTATGGACCGTTTTTCTAATATGAGCTTCAGGAATGTTCTAGAGGGTAGGAGTCTGCAATCTTCTACTATAACACAAATTTAGTATTTTCAAGCAAGTCTTTGGCCTAGTCTTGAGAATGTTTTATTGGTCTTGTATGTAGATAAACTAAAGGATGCAGAGATACACATTTAGATTTCACCAACTACCTTTGTGTCTTCTTCTCTTGTGTGCTGTTTCCTCCCGTTCTTCCTTTCCTGCAGGTTTTGCCAGTCCAGAGACGGGCATGGCCATACCAGGCCAGAGCACCATGCACAATGCCCTACACCTCTTCATGAATGGCACCATGTCCTCAGTTCAGGGGTCAGCAAATGACCCCATATTTCTGCTGCATCATGCTTTCATTGACAGGTATGAGGATTTAGATACACAGACATGTCCTCTAATAATACACAGGGGAAAAAAAGTTTGACAACTGAGGTTAACTTCTCCTTTTCAGCATCTTCGAGCGCTGGCTCAGGACGCATCAACCAGTTCGGAACATTTACCCTCGAACCAATGCCCCTATTGGTCACAATGACGGCTACTACATGGTGCCCTTCATGCCTCTCTACAGAAATGGAGACTACTTCCTGTCCAACAAGGCTCTAGGATTTGAGTATGCCTATCTGCTGGACCCTGGTCTGTACCAAACGTTGTGTCCAGTAAGCCAGTGTTTATACAGCTGTTCATTCATGTCAGAATGTCTCATTATGTGAATCTATATTACAGGTCAGAGGTTCCTGCAGGAGTTTATCACACCGTACCTTGAGCAGGCGCAGAGGATTTGGCAGTGGCTGCTTGGAGCCGGGATGCTCGGGGCTCTGATCGCTGCAATCATTGCAGGAATAATCGTTGTCGTAAGAAAGAAATGGAAACGAAACCAGCGAAGGAAGAGGGTGCCAAGCTTTGGAGAGAGACAGCCGCTCCTGCACAGCAGCTCAGATGATGGATCAGCTTCATATCAGAATACTCTGTAAAAGACACAGATACAGAGCATACAGCAGTATGTGGATGCACAAAAAAAATGAAGTCCCAGACAGGGAAGCACCTTCACACTGTAAGTTTGTATCTCCCTGATGTTGTCCCCCAAATTTACACTGTACCTATAGGATATACTTATATACACTGATAGGATCCTAGAGCCATCAAGTGTTTAAACATAACTTCTGAACACGTGAATATCAAACTGTGACTTGTGACAGGTCAGAGCACTCACCTCTGAGTACATTTACTGCCTCCACAGATGAGCTACCCGCAGTCGGCTGTGTTTTGATCATCAAACACTTACATGTGAAGTGTGTACTCCTTCTTCTGACCTGAAACAGATTCATGTTACTTAATTTATTCATCCATTGTATGGAACTCTATCTGTGATTCTGTTTACAAATCACACATTGTATAAGGATGCTGTATGTTACAGAAGTGAATATAATTCCGCTGACTCGAGCTAAGGTAAAGAAAGATGCAAAGGTAGAGTTTAAGATCATTAAAAGTACGGCCTGGTCTGCCACAATGTAGAGTTAGAGACTATTCAGGGTGTAAGAGCTACATTATTCGCACCTGCATAGAAAATAAATCAATGTATAAAAAATTTAAAAAGAACAAAATGAAAGAAGATGAATAATAAAAAGACATTCTGTATAATTTCAAGAGTAGCTGAGAACCAAAATGCATTTGTAGATGTTATAGGAACATCAAGATTCTTTAGAAGAAGTATCTGTAAGTACTCATGCATGCCTCTACTATGAATTTGTAAAGTTAGACAGTTCATGGATCTCTTCTATTTGAACTAGTTACATCACGTGGTAACAGGTTACATGACTTTATAACTCTGCTCTGTTTCACTGAAGTGACATCATAAACCAAATCTCCAACACTTCCTTGTGTTGTTACTGGTGCTGAAGAACAACAAATGTAGTATCAGTATCATGAAGACATGGATGAATCATAAGTTTGTACATATTGCATTAAAGTAAGATTTGATTGAAATTTCTCTGTGATTATTTTGCCTGGGAGTCGTGGGGAAAAATTAATTGAAATAATGACAGGTAAGGCAGGTAAATGATAACAAACCATTATAGATTATGTATGAAATAATGACATCAATTCCTCAAGACCTAACTGGAAGTATTCACAATAACATAACTACAAAATCTGTTTTATTTCAGACTTTGTCTTGTTCTTCAAAAAAGACAATCCTCAAAATAGACACACAGTTCAAATTATAAACACATTTAAATTGCAATACGGTAAATAAACTGTGGTTGATTATAATTTTTGCAGAGTACAGGTGTTTCAGTTGCAAATAAGATGATTCTTTGCAGAACCCTGTTGTTTCCAGTTTGTACATTTCTGAAATAAAAGCAGAGTAGAAAACATCAAGTACAACAAATCAAAGTAAAAAAAACAAGTGTGATTGGTTGCAATCCCATCCGTATTCTCATTTATTTTTAATCAATACCTTCACTTTATCAAGATATTTGAAAAAAAGGAAATTTCGTGGAGGAATTGCAAAAGCCCTGCAGAGGTTTTCTTTTACACAATATAAAATAACTTTTAACAAAATAAATAAATTGAAAAAAACTAAGTACAATTATTGCTGTGAGGTGTAGTGTAGGTTTAAAACAGATTTTGATACACATACATGATCAGGAACAGATATTTACAACAAAGATTAAGAGTCTATTGTGAGTCCATTTTGGTTTGACAGCTTCCCTAAGACTCCGATGATTGGCAGACCAACGGACCAATCACGTACTCATTTCAGTCTCTCAGGCACAGAAGGTGTTTGTCCTCTGAAGTGACCCACTGCATCAGTAATTATTTTTGTTATAGTTATGTTCTGTTTTACTTGACCAGTCAGATTAAGTTTTTTTGTTGTTTTCCTAAGAGAGTTTCTACTTTCAGTCTGAAAAAAAAAAAACTAAAATACACTGCTCGGATATCAATCCATGTTGTAAATGTGAGGCTTTCAAATTTGAGAGATAAAGTGAAATACAAACTATAATACCAAATAATAGTTGGACATTACAATACTTTCCTGTTATTTATGAATGATGTTATGCAATACAGAACATTTCAGTTGAACAAACTTCAATGAGATGTGTTTGCATCTGACTAAGACTTGCAGTATTAGAGCAGTAGTTCCTTAATGATACAAATCAATCATTTCACCACAATCAATATAACATGGCACCAGTTAGTAAACATCTGTTCATTATGGATGTGGATATAAAATCTAGAACCCAAATTGATCTCAGCAGATATTTCACTCTCTTACTTAAAAGTTTTGATCGATTGATCATGTTTGATACCAACTTGGGGTCAAGTAAAAGTTAAATCAAGTCTGGCTATCATATGGCTGTCACTGAATAAGCATATGATGCCATAATGATGCAGCTCTGGGCAACACAGAGATAAATCCCTTCTTGTGTACCATCAATATCTTGTAATGTTTGTGGACACAGGATGACTATATCAACCCTTTTTTTTACCTTACATTAGGCTGGATCAGGAGAAAACAGTTTGTTCCACAGTGATGTCAGTGACAGGAGAAAGGTGAAATCCAAAGGCAAAAACTGAAAATTGGAGCATCAAGTGGAGAATCTGAGCGCTGAGTGTTTTTTCTCAGAGGTTAGTTGGGGGCTTCTGGGTTCATAGCCAGCAGTAAGGCTGCTCTCTGAAGAAGAACTAGCCTCACACTCAGTCATGAGGTCTTGTCCTG
Organism: Notolabrus celidotus; assembly: GCF_009762535.1. NCBI lineage: Eukaryota > Metazoa > Chordata > Actinopteri > Labriformes > Labridae > Notolabrus > Notolabrus celidotus. The sequence continues at coordinate 13,051,116 of NC_048285.1, forward strand.
CTGGGCAGGGAGGCACATAAAAGAGTAGTAAAGTAATCTGAAAATACTTCAAGTTATTTTGGTCTATTGGCCTGTATACATTTGTACATGCCAAACTGACATGTACAACATTTCAGGTAACAAAGATTGTCCAAATAAATGGACTTCAAATGAAGAACTTTGTGACATGAAAATCTATCCATCCCCAAAGTTGTTGTGTGTTTCTCTGAGGTTGGCCATGAAGTGCAGTGTAGGCTCTGAGGCTTGATCAGCTGAAGGACTCCTTGTTGAATTCAAAGGTTGTACCAGAGGGTTGGCCAGAGTTACACAGTCTGTGGAGAGTCCTGGAGATGCCTTTTGGTCCACAGCAGAAAACCCCGACTCGTTTACTGCAATCAAAGAGAGTGGGGGGGTAAGAGTTCATGTGAATACCTGATTTCTCTTCTATCGCTGGTCTCTCCAGTTTTACTCACTTCCTGTTGGTCTTTGCAATCTCATCAAACAGTAACTTCCATCTGGGACGACCAACCAGCAGCCTTGATGTAAGCGGACGGTACTTCTCCTCGGACATGCTCTGGAGCAAAATATACCACATGGGAGATCTCTTCAAAAACATATTACAAACTTGTTAGCAGATTAACAGTCTGATGAGTCAGTCCAGAAGAGTCAAAGCCACATTATAAGTCCAGATTTAAGTAAGCTCTTGATAGAGAAGTAAAATTCTCCATGTTCCCCAGCTGCTCTCTTACTGGGTGTCTGTGCTGATTGATGCTATGCAAACAGTTTCTTCTTTTTTTGCTGTAAACAGCTGCAGAAAACATTGCAATGAGTGCTTCAAGGATTAAATAAAAATAATCACATCTGACTGACTAATACCTTAACAGTCTGTGCACTCTGGTTTAAGGGCCATTAAATGACATCTGTAGGGCAAAAAAACCTGTTTTCAGTTATTGGTCAAGCAACTCAGGGACTGACAAGGAAGAAGAAAGAAAAAATAATGAGGTGAATTGGTTGATTTAGCAGAGTAAGCTGCTGACACACTGAACCTCATTTAAGTATAACATTTAATGATCTCATGTTAAAGTCTACTGATTATTTCCTTTATCAAGTGCAATATGTTTCTTGATTTCAATTTTGGATAATATTACTCCAAAGTAAGGACAAGAGTTTTTCAAAGAAACAAAATAAAGTCTAAATATTGAAGCCATGTTGTGAGCAACTGAAAAGCCTGTCAGTTCACTATCAAGACATTACCACAGGGCATGGAAGTGTGTCAAAGGTCAAGTAATTGTCTTTTTATGGCTTTCCAGCTAACTAAAAATCTTTGTTGAATTATTTTCTCAGTGCAACCCTTACACAGCTCAGGATTTGTCTTTCAAATCTCGAGGCAACATGAAGATGAATCAGCTGCTTTCCTGCCTCCTACAGGGCCTGTATGATCAGTGTTTGTAGAGAGTAGGAGCTTGAACCCTTGCAAATAAGAAACACAGAGAGAAATAATAAAAGAGCTCCTAGGAGTGCTTTGGCATTGTTCATCAGAAGAAGTGCTGCCTTGACATGCATCTGAGTCATGTCAGACTGGTTGTAAAGCTCCTGTTCCGCTCTGTGAACATGCCCTGTGCTGTGAAAAGGATTTCTACTCCCCGTCGGGGAATCGAACCCCGGTCTCCCGCGTGACAGGCGGGGATACTCACCACTATACTAACGAGGAGATAGTGCCAGTGGAGTACATGTCAGTATAAATCGGAATGTTATCTCGTTAACAACATCTAATCTCATCCTGACATTTTAGAGGATTAATGAAGGGTTTGATTATAAACTCAGGAGGAGTCGCAAGCTAGCTGTTAAAAAGTATGCACACACTACTGCCTGATATTGTTTCGATTACTCCAAAAAATGTTGCCTTACAGCTCTCTTTGGTCATTTTATTAAATAACTAAATTAAACAAAGGTCTAATTTACTGTTTAATAAAAAGAAGGAATTAGATTTTTTTTAATCGTCTCAAACAGCAGTTTGCTCTGCTATAAAATGTGAAGAGAGTTTGGATTTGAAACAGGAAGAATACTCTGACTTATTATACTGTACACACCGAATATCATAGACTGTTAAATCAAGAGCAGAATTTACACCTCTTTTTCTGTCTCAGTCATTTGCTGCCCTCTAGTGGACAAAGACCGACAAACAGGATTTTAAAGAATGGATGAATGAATGTGTGAACAGACAAAGAAACATCATAGAAAAAGAGAAAGATGAACTTTATGTTAGACCTGGTTTATGAGTGTGTATTGCACCTACCTGCAAGTTGTCTGGCTGACTGACGTACAGTTTCAGATTAAAGTAGTCAGGTCTGTTTTCCTGCCAGAGCTGAAGTAAAGACACAGATGCAGATATTTTAATGTCTTATGCTTTGGTATAATGCATTGATTTGTCTGGTAATATTTAATATAAATGTATCCTTCACATTTAAAAAAAAAAAAAGAGGTATTTGCACCAACAGCCACAAGATGGCGTTAGGTACAATAAACCTGAGACCAACAATTGTCTGTCTTTTCAGTTTACCTTCATTACATTCTTTGCAAAAGCCCACAAGAATAATTCTTTATTAATAAGCTTTGGATTGAAGGTATGGAGAGCTTGACACCATGACATAATGAATGCTCTTCCAATTTTTCATCCTGCACAACTTTGTTTTAAGACTTCAAAAGCTTCAGGTGTCAGAGTAATGACTCCCTGATTATCTGTAGCCCTTTACATTTTTAACCTTTGACCTTAATTTTCAACATAAAATACAGGAAACTGTCTTTGACCTGACTGTGAGCAAGCACACATGCATAGGATGCAAAGTTGCCAACCCCAATAGGCTATGGAAACTGGATTATATTTAAGGGAATTCAAAACTACTTAAATATTCTCTTCTGTTCTGACATTCAGGTGATCAAAGTACCATAATTGACAACATTTTTAATGACATTTATATCATCAAATGTGATCTTGATATAATATCAAGGCTCTAGGATCAAGACTTAGCCCTGACCTTATGATGCACAGCACACAGCAGCTCAGCAAACCAGTAGAAGGACTGGAGCTCCCTGCAGACCCACACAAAGTACAACCGCTGCAACCTGAAACCCGGCCAGCCATCACTGAATGTGCAGCAGGAAGGAAGACGGAAAGAAAAAAACATACAAATATTAATTCTTAAATGTGGGTGCTCAGTCAGTATATGATTCTTTTCTTCTTCTCACAACTCACAGAAGAGCATGAAGAACACAGGCGAACGGCGTGACTCCTATTCCACCAGCAACACAAAGGCTGACGTCGTAGTTAAAAACTTCCTCTGATGGACTGCCAAACGGGCCGTCAACGTAAAGCCTGAACATACAGAGTGGACAAAAGCACAACAATTACAGCTGAAAGTGGACAAATATACACACACATATATTTATACTTTTCCCCTGAGGGACAAACACACATGAGCAGATAAACATCCTGCATTTGAAATCCCAGCTTGAGTGTGTGTGTGTGTGTGTGTGTGTGTGTGTGTGTGTGTGTGTGTGTGTGTGTGTGTGTGTGTGTGTGTGTGTGTGTGTGTGTGTGTGTGTGTGTGTGTGTGTGTGTGTGTGTGTGTGGACAGGCAGCAAGCAATCCTCCAAACACACACACACGCACAGCCATCATCTCCTCAACAGCTGCTCAAACACTTGTGTCATGGACAAAACACACACACAGTAACCAAGCTCAGCCAAACTTAAACAGTTCTCTACATTAAGAAAGTATGCATATATATGTTCAGACAATACTTGGTATGAAACTAAAAGTTAATCCTAGAAAATGGTTGTTAATACTGAAGCACAGCTAACACGCCCTCACACCCACCACAAAGCCAAGTAAAGCTTGGCTCAGCATTGCTGTCACATCATAACATGCTCTGTGATCTCAGGAACACTTTTTATTTTTATTCATGGCCAATGTCCTATTTCCAGTATTTGTGCTAAACTCAGCAAAACATATTTTGAACCTGTATTAGTAAAGAACTAGCATCAATGCTGCAGACATGTTTCTTCATTTCTGACAGTTTACCTGTGAATAAAACTCACCCCTTACATAATGTTCATATTCTATGCCTTTAGAGTATGGTTTGGTTCAACTTTGTGACTCAGGCCAGGAATTCCTCTTCCTGGAGTACATTTGTCAATATTTTTTGTTACATTGGAGGTGCAGATCTCATGACAACGTCAAGGCATCCTCCGACCTCTGTACGATATCTGTTCACTATGTGTGACAGTGTTCAGGTCCCCCTTGAACTACATGGCATATACAATTTCACAGTTTCCCTAAGACCACCAATTTCCTTGATTTGAACACTGGAGGATCAATAGACATGGGTGAAATCAGACCAACAGCCTCATTGCACAAAAATGTATAAAACCAGAACATTAGGAAAAGACACAAATTTGAGGTCAATGACCTTTAGGATGTTTTTATTCCCAAAATGTTTCAAATATGACATGAACAGAAGGTTAAAGGGATAGTTTGTGATTCTTAAAGAATGGTTGTATAGGGTAATCATTAATAGTTACATACAGTAGATAAGATTTAGTACAGCTCCTGTTAGGAGAAGCTGGAATTCCTACATATAAGTTATCTATGTACCACTGCAGATCAAGCCAAAAGTACCGGGTGATTGTAAAGGGTCCTACATTTCAGTTTAATTGCATGATCACATGCTGTATCTTTAAAAATGTTCATCAATGTAAGACTCTTTACAAGTACATGGCGCTACAGTCCTCGTCTGCAGTGGTGCATTGCTGAGCATCTAGAACTCCAGCTGGCAATTCCAAACAGGAGCTGTGCTGACTGCTATCTACTTGGTACACTTATTGGTATGTATATTATGTGATCCACTCTAAAAAAACAGAACTATTGCTTTAAGATTTTTTGTTTTGTTAGAGGTCAACTGTTGCAACCTGAGGCTGCAGATTGTAATCAAACCAGCTGAGTCCTCACTTTCCCTTCCAAATAAGTAGAAGAAAAAATGGTGGCCCCAAACTCACTAAAACACAAAAGAGCATCTCTAGAGCTGTTTGGTTTGTTTTGGCTACTGTAAAAATGTGGCCGCACAACATGATGACCTCTGTGAAAGAGAACTGAATCCATCTGTAGATATAAAAGTCTCACTCTGGGGTAACATGACCCAACAAATGTGTAGCTGCTTATCAGCCTGTAAAAGCATGTTTTGGTAATATTCTATTATTTTTTCCGTCAAAGATCGCCAAATATCTCACGCAATGGTCTTTTAATCATTTAATGGCAGGTGTACTAAATCTACTCTGTCTTTTAATCGGTGCCATGCTTCATGTGGTGAGTACTTATTAGAGCTTATGTTGTTTTTCCTGTTAAGAACATGTTACATATGAAGTACTTTATTGATGTAATATAATTAAATCTACACTAGCAGCAGTGTGCTAGGAAACAGATGATAAACCTTAACAATCTGAGCATGAGTGGACATTACTTTAAGACTTTAAGAGAGAGAGCGGGGTTGGGGGGGTTTGATGGTTTGTTTAACTCTGGTTTATTGTCACTACACAAACTTTCATTCCTTTCAAACCCACATCTCTCTCTCTTTCTCTATCTCGTGTCTATCTCTCTCTGTCAAACAGAGAGCAGGAAGAGCACCAGGTCAAAGGTCAGCAGGTCAACACTTCTGACCCCGATGTGATTCTGAGCCTTCATGAGAAATCATGTCAGCCAATTCGCTCTAACAAGCACACACACTCACACACGGAAACATACTTGGGATATCTCCTCTGGTGCACCATGGGAAGGATCTCCAAGTCTATCCTCGGATCAGGAAGTAACAGCTGTGTGAACCGCTCTGAGCAAAGGAGGGACGGGAAGAATCATTTCAATTTAGTCCGACTTTAAATGATGATCTAACTCTCGAACAATGAACTGTGTTAAAAAGATTTTAATGCAAACATGTGTTCTCTACATATGTAGCCATATTGAGAAGTGTCTATATGTTCCAGTTCAATGTTTTCCAACTTACAGCATGCACTCATGGCAGATTAAAGGGGCCAACACAAACAAACCCACTTCCCTTCCTGTGCTCTGAAAGCATATGTGTGTGGACTTGTACAGTAGCGAGTGGAAATGAGCGTTCATGTTCTTGCTATTGTCACATTCTCTTCCTCTAGATGTGAGAACCTCTCCTGACTGTTGCAAAGCAACGCAACTTTAGCAGTCAAATTAAAAAAGTGCAAAACAAAGGAGAGGGTTTTGTGGAATGACATCATTGGCTTCGTTTTTCAGATACTGTATAAGAGTGCAAAGCTGTTGTGCCTGTAAGCTATAGAAGTCAGAAACACTCCCCAGAAATTTGCTGGCACAAGTTTTTCAGCACTCAAGTTAACTTTGATCCTGCATTCTCTGTAAGTGTTAATAAAGTATGTGCGACTCTGTGACAGTTTTTCAACCAGACAATAAAACAGTGTTTGCCTCAAGGTAGAGGAAAAGTAATACTAAAAGGGCAAAAATATACATCTAAAAAAGAAAGCATGACAAAAAGCAAGAGAGGGACACGCAATATGAAATGTGTTTTTACGGAAATGCCTCGTCCCTAGAGAAGAGAGGGAGTGAAGATGATGACAAAACAAAATGCCTTCCCATCCTGTCAACTCTGATAGGACAGAGAAACTGTGCATGTCTGCTTTTATCTGTGTGTTTCTGCAAATGTAAGCTATTGTAAATATAACCATGTGTGTGTGTATCTGTTTTCATGTGTGTACCCACCAGTCCAGTCTCCCACGACCCGGAGATGGATGCCAAAAGTTGCCTTGTTCTCTGTGGGACACTGGGATGAGTAAGAGAGCAGACAGTGAGTCACAACAAAATACAAAAATACAACTACACAAAAACACACACACACCCAGACAATATCATCATTGGAAATCTTACACAGAGACACAGACACATAACCCAGAGCAGCACATGGCTACAACTTTTTTCATTACATTTAACAATGCGCACACGCGCACTAACACACACACACACACACACACACACACACACACACACACACACACACACACACACACACACACACACACACACACACACACACACACACACACACACACACACACACACACACACACACACAGCCTTCCTGTTGGCAGACAGCGTTACTAGCCTCAGGGGTCTGTCTGCTCTCTGTCAGTGTGATTCTCTGCCGTCCTCCTCAAAGCTCCATAACACACCAGGCAAAGGCATGCACATACTGCAATGTGTGTGTCTGCGTCAGAGTGGGTGTGTGTATGAATGAGTCCATCCCTGTTTGCTGTCGAGGCATAATGTTTTTTCTATATCTTCACACATCTGTAGTCTCATAAAACTAGGACTAAATCTCAACACATTAATAATAACCTACACACGGAAAAAGGATTTGACTCTGCGCCGAAGCTGTCAGTCAAGAGCTTTCCAGCAACAGAGGGGGCGGGATGTTTTAAAAGACAAAGAACTGCATGTTCTTAGCCAGGGGGATTGAAAGTTTAGGAAACTGTAAAAACATGTGTGTCTACATATACATAAAAACGTGTATGTACGTGTATATGTACTTGTTGAGGTGTGTGTGTTTGCATTGTGTCATAAGTGAGGAATGTGATGCATAAAGTTTTACCGTTGTGAGCGTGAAGGGATGGTTCTCAAATGAAGAGACACCTGGACAGTTAAGAACAATATACTGAGTAGAGGGGCACACAAAGATGGAGAGAAAGAGAGATGATTAGAGAGGAGGTCAGTGTGGGGGTCAAATCAGAGAGACAGTGAACCTTCAAAATGTAATAATCAAACTATAGAAACATTAAAATCAGCAAACATGTAACTAAACAACTTGAGAATTATTGAATACAAAAGCTGTGATGTAAACATTTGCAGATGATTTCTTCTCACCTGTCCTGGACGAGCTTTAAAGTTATCCTTCAGCATGCGCAACTCAAAGACATCGCAGGGGTGCCTGATGACAGTCACTATAGTTACAGGGTCGCTGCTTCTAATGTAGCGATAGAGACGCTCGGCACAGTATAGACAGAGAGGACCGGTCACCCAGAGCCAAGTCTGCAAGGACGTACAGAGACGAAACATCGCATTAAATCAAATTTTAAAAAAGTGTAATGACTCTGAGACTTTCAATTGAATCATGTAAGAAGTTAATTACAAAAAAGAGAGAGACAACAGTTTAAAAGGACAAACTTGATGTCATGTTTGTAGTCATGGTAAGAGAGTTCAGTAATTTCTTTTAAGAGCACAAAGTTGGAGAGAGTGACAATTTCACCCGCTAAAATGAGCACAAGTCTTTCCCACACGTAGTTTCCCTTTAAGGAAAAAAAAATCTACAGTGAAGGTGTAAAATTTGATTAAAATTTGGATGTACCAAAAGGTGTCATCCACAGAAGAAGGTTTTGTATATACATTCTATAAAAAAAAACAAATAAATACAAAATAAAAGACAAACAAAAAAATGTAAACTTGTTTGCTGACTAGGATTGTTGTCATGATAGCTGATGTGATGTGAAATGCACTGAGCATTAGACCTCAAACAAGCTATTAAAAAAGCACAAAGGGGCTATGTATCATCCTCTGTCATACTTTTTGAGTATTCTTAAGTCTTGGGTTTGTCTCTGTACTTTTCCCTCGCCATGTGTGGTGATCCCTTTTTCTTATTCTGGCAGTAACCTGTAGCTGACTAATTGCTACCAGCTTCCATAAAGCCTGCACAGCCCCATCAGCTTTAAGGGGGATTTTATGGACCCAGCTTGTTGCTTAACGACCATGTGCAAACACATAATCACACATGCAGGAAGAAGCACATACAAACATGGGCCTTGAAGTAGAAAGAGGATGCCTGCCCCTCCCTTACAGCCCAACACCTCTAATAAATGGGACCAACTCCCTCCATCACCTCCCCAATGCTTAAACACAGGTACAACATTTCCACACCCACAACATCTGACACACACTTTCAGGCACAAGCACGTCTCTCATCCCAAAGAGGCGCGCAAATGTGTTCAAAGGCCAAGATACGACTTGTAGGCACACACTGCCCACACATCCACACAGACAGACCTGGGGGCTGTGTGGCTGGAAGTGAGCCTCGTCTCTGCATCTTCTCTCTTCATCCTCACTCTGCTCCTCGCCCTGCTGCTCTGTGCTGCTCTGATTGGCTTGCAGGCAGCCAGGAGTGTGGGTCTCTAGGTTTGTTTGGTACTTCAGAGCTCCTCTAGCAAGAAAGATAAGGATCAAGGTAATCAAGGATGAGATTAAGATACTGAAAAAGACATCAAAAATACAATCTAGTCAGACAGCAGAAACATCTACTGTTATAAAAGATATGTACCACACCATCAGCGACTTGACACTTACCCGACCATGTGCACCATAAGGATGATGTAGAAAACAATGAAGAGGTTGTGTGTGTACCAAAAGATCTCATAGTTGGACACCCTGTAAAAAAATTACAACATGTATGATTATTCATCAGGAGACTTTTATCTCTAAATCAGACCAAAGATGTTTTAAAACAGACACAATGAACGAGAAAGACATGAATGTGAAGTAATAATTTGTAACATGATATAAGGAAACGAGAGTGAGAAACAGAAGAGCTAGGTCAACAAAAGAAGAAAGCGGGGTCAGAGTTTGTCCAGAAGCAGACGCACAGACTCCTGCCTCAGAGTCTGAGTAAGCAGGACATCAGAGGTCAATATGAAAGGGGTCTTTAAGCAGGACGACCGCCCCCAATAAAAACTGCAAACAGTGAGCGTCATCAGGCCCTTTATTCATCCTCTTTGGCTGCAACTTCTTTCATGTTGGTTTCCTTTGAGTACAGCCTGTTTCTGTACAGCGTCACTATAAACTGTATAAGTTCACCCCTGTTAGTAGGTCAGTGCCTGATAACCCAGTGTCTGGCCTTATATTTACTGGCATCTCGTTTCAGACATACACTATTTCATATGCCAGTGTCACAACAATCAAACCGTTGACTTAAATGATATTAAATCACCAACAAAATCGTACAAAAAATCGTAAAGTGCTCCTCTTTACAGGAACGTTCTCCAACAATCTTTTGTTCCCTTACATATTTTCAACTTGAGTAAGACTAGATGAAAACAGCAAAACACAGCTTGGTATGTTCTTCCTCATATGGTTAAGAGTTAACTTTTTTTAAGCTAATGAAATAACACTGAATGAATAACTGTCACTTAACTCCACTTTCTAAATAAAATATGTTAAAAATAGAACCACATTAGTGTTTGTTTTGTACTATGCCATCGTAGTTTCCAGTGTTTAGTGAAGACAGAACTAACAGTGGTAGCTATTCAGAACAATTTGACTCAATGTTTTAATTTTTTTTTTGTATTTAACCTTTATTTAACCAGGTAAGTCATTAAGAACAAATTCTTATTTCCAGTGACGACCTGGAAAATGCAACGGCGTATTGAGGGGTAAAGGGTCAGGGATAACAGTAATGATAAAAACAAACACAATCGGTAAAAACTTAAAAGACAAGTTAAAAATGACAGGACAGAACAGAGCAAATAACGAACAGCGACAGCAGGAGTCCAGGATTAAAAGCAGGTGCAGTTGTGTTTAAGAGTGTCCATGAGAGAGTTCCTGAAGGCAGATTTTGAGTGGGTGTACGTCATGGGTAAATTCGGTAATTCATCTTACTGGTTTTCATTAGTATTCATCATTGCCAAATCAGACTGCATTGATAGCCTTGCAAGCTTGACTATGTGTTACTTGGGCTGTTTCAAAGTGACTACTTTGCCAGTTGTTCAAATGGAAATCTGATTTTCTGACTAACCCACTAGTCTAAAGGAAAGAAAAAAGAAAGAAAAAATGTTACAATTGAGCACAATTAATTTAATATGGCTGAACAAGGGGTTACAGAGTCTGGGGATACTGGTCACACATCCTTCCGGTGGAGTTAATCAAGACACTTTATCTCCACTAAAATTATATTTTCTATACCAATATGCCAAACTGCATCATGATATGAGATGGCATCTGTCATCTATGCTTGTTAACAACTGTGTAGCAACCGTCATCAACTGGAGCTATAGCTGGCTGCGCGTCAACCCAGACACAACAACTTTCAGCATTTCATGCATTCATTGATAAAATATCAATGACTTCTTTGACACACTAGTAATCCTAGTGTCAACTAGTGAAGGTGACTACATTTAATCGTGTAGTCGACTAAATGCGCACATTCCTGTGCAGTACCACCACTGGATCTTTGACTCCTGTGTACTCCTCTGGTGTGCACCAGGCTTCATCCCACCTCTCCAGCCACTTACCCAACCCATATGAAGCCTCAAGGGTCTGAAAAGCCTCTCATTCTTTCTTCAATTACCTTAGTAAGCAAAGAAAGCACATGCACACACACCTCGTGTCTTACACACCTGCAGGAGGTAACACACATGAAGACATGCAGAGAGGGTGACCCACCATGACCTGCTTAATGACAGAGCTATGAGTAGAACACTTAGTGGGGATTTTCTTTGCAAGTGACCTCTGTTAGCATGTCTCCACATGGTTTCTATTTTACATCTCTCACACAAGCTGGGTGCGGCTAAAAGGGAAGACAATGCAGAGCATGCATGACAAGAAAGAGCAAACAGGCAAAAGTTGATCTATGCTTAAAACACTTTAGAAATGCCTTTCTGTGTGTTAAATACTGCCAAATGCAACCTTTGCTAATATGTGTCCACCCCTCATCCACATCACAACAGAAGAAAATGGAAAAAAGGATGATTATGAAAGTGTATGGTGATTTAGTTTGACCTACCGCACACAGTAAGAGGAGGATGTGAACATCAGAAAGAGGATGAGAACTAGCAGGACACCAGTGACTCCTGGGACTACAGGAAATCAGCCAGAGAGAAGAGACAAGTTTAGATCCCAAAACACAGACGTACATTTACTTACCTTTAACAGTCTGCGCTCTTGAGCACCCAAACATTTAAACAGCAAAACTTAAAACTGTTAAACAATTAGCCATCCTGTGTTCTTTTTTTTCAATGAAAACTTAAGACTTTCCACAAAAAGAAAAAAAACTGTAAGTACATTGGAGACAGAAAGGACTAAACACAGCATGACTCCTTTCTGTCTTCTTGGCATAAAGCCACTCTAATCTGCAACACATTTACTGCCGTCATTATTTCTGCAGGAAAAACGTACCAGCACATACATGCACACAAACACTGAATAGGAAAGGGTAGCATTTCTTACTTGTGGTCAAAATGATCAACTTCGGGTCCTATGAGGAAAACACAAAAAAATAGTTTGTTATTTCAGTGTATCATCATCTCTTTGTGCTTCTTTAGGACTTATTAAAGTTGTAGAATTTAAATCCAGAACATGCACACAGATGATCAGCACTATGCAAATTGATATTCTGAGAGCATGGCCACTTATTGTAGCCATTGGCCTGGCATGCAAAGAGATGAACACCATGGCTGTCAGATGAGTTCAGATGATATGTTTCTATAATTAAACAGTTTGTTACTAAGAAGTAATTTGATTTGGAAAGAGGCAGTCCATAAGTGCTGATACAGAGTACAACAGCACTGGAGCTTTACACTAATGTTCTGCTCTGAATTGTATTAGTTAATACTACAGCAAACAGTCTTTATTAATCAACCGTACCTCCCAACATAGCAACTACCAACAGGCTCATATTTTACTGTCTGAATGATATAGAACAGGGGTTCCCAAAGTGTGGGTCGGGACCCCCTGGGGGGTTGCGAGACACAAATGGGGGGTTGCGAGTTGTCTTCCAGAATGTTTTTTTTTTTTTATTTATCTTAAAATATTTATTATTATTATTTATTTTTGTGTATTTACCTTGTTTTTTTATGTTTACTTTTGTTTGACCTGTTAATTATCTTAATTTTTTTATTTATTTATTGTTATTATTATTATTTTATTTTTTTGTAACTATTTATTATTTTTCTTCTCTTTGTTGGTTTTGAATTACTTATATATATAATTTGTTAATTTGCGGTGAAAAAAGAAATACTAAAAAATGCAATAAAAAATAATTTAATGTCAGAAATGATCTTAAAATAGTAAATATTACCCATTATAGTAAAAAATATCAACAACAATATTAGCTACATTTAAAGTAAAACCTTGAAAATAGAAAATGTAATGAGTATTCTGCCTTTCTTTTTGCCAGATGACTCCTAAGTTTAGAGTTAGTGAAAAGTTAATTATCAAAGCATCAATAGCTGTAGATTAATTCATAACAGCACAGGAAACACAGCCACATGCTCATATAGGTAGGCTAATTTTCTGAAGACCAGCTAAATGAAGCCACATGAAACCACTTTGAGGGACAGTGGGGGTCGTGAGTTTTTGGCACCTATATTTTCGGGGTCACAGGCTGAAAAGTTTGGGAACCCCTGATATAGAACATGCATACAAATATGTATGATAAAAAGTATGAAACTATGATCTGTTGTTGGTATATAACTGCTGTATAAAAGCAATATCACACAACACATTGTTCTGTTGTACTGTACTGTGCATCAGCACATTGTGATTGTTTTTGGTACTTAATGGGTAATCATGGCACTTCATGGTCAAATTTCATCGATGCTGACACTAATGTGGTATAGGTTAAGCGTACATTAGCTACTGTGAACTGTGTTACAGCGTCAAGATTTTCACAAAAGATGCCTCACCTCTCCTCTGTAGCGAGCTAAATTCAGAGCAGGAAAGTCGTCTGAGTAGCTTGCACTGAAGTTGACAACGTTCACCAGGTGGGCAGACACGTGCACAACTGCATAAGTACACAAAACACACATCTTTAGGCACACACACTAGCAGACATAGAGAACATCTCCTCTGTCTGACTCTGACAAACAAACACACACACACACACACACACACACACACACACACACACACACACACACACACACACACACACACACACACACACACACACACACACACACACTGAGTTAATTATAAAGGTCAAAATGAACTGCTGGCAGACACTCTTACAAACATTTCTTTGTCCATTCAGCAGAAAGTCAGCAAAACATCCTCCTGACTCATGGGGGTGCACACACACACACACACACACACATTCACACACGCAAACACACACACACTCAAGTCCCTCCTGACATCATAGACTAACCATGCAGCCTTTGGACAGCTGATGGAATTAGAGGGCGTAATCATGAGACACAAGGGTCCTCTTTTCTCACTCACATCCTTTCTCACTCCCACAGCTTCCCACCCCTCCTCCCCTTGCTCTCTTTTTCTTATCTCTCATACATCCCTGCTGTCTCTCTGTCTTGATCGGCGTTTGTTGTGTCAGAACTTTGGAACTTTGTTTCATGAGAGCTTCGCCTAAGTGAAGGAATTTGTGTGTGTGTGTGTGTGTGTGTGTGTGTGTGTGTGTGTGTGTGTGTGTGTGTGTGTGTGTGTGTGGCGTTGATGGGTTGGAGAGGTAACACTTCTGATGAAAGATCACAAGATACTTTAAACATTTTGTTGTTGATGTAATTGTTGTCATCGTTGTTGTTGTTGTTGTTGTTTAGGTGGCAGTGTTATTGACTCCTTGTGTGAGGATGACATCTGCTGATCCAACGCTTTGACAATTTTGGCTTACACTCAGTCTTGTGAAATATTTGAAAGATTTCAAGGATTTTCGCAGTCTGCAGTTCTTTGACAGGCTTCCTTTGTATTTGGCACAGATGTCCCTGATATCCTGGAAGTCAGTCATAATTACATTGGATGGATTGGTCCAAAATGTAATCGACTATCATCACTATCCTGAGCACTGTCATCAGGACAGAGAATACTCAAACCCTCTGATGTAGGGCTATTTGGGTTTTTCACTGATCAGAAAACAAAGTGAACACGGTCGGCATTATTTTAGATTATATTTTGGGCTTTTTCACACCAAAATTTAGAGGACAGAATAGTGGATAGAGTAGGAAACTGTAAATAAGAGTGGGGAGCTAGATGTGGCAAAGGACTGCCCACTTTACGTACTACAGCCTCTGTGCGTGTGGCGCAGGATTCAACCACTGAGCTGAACCAGCATCCCTGAACATGATAAACTTGATAACCGAAAAACACTTGCATGTTAACATTACTTTGTCAGCATGTTTGAAAGCTAATGAAGGCATGTGGTTAAAATCGAGAGCAGCCAGCATAGGCTTATTCTTGTTTTACTTTGCAAATACAACCCATCTTGTCATTCTTGTTTTGTTGTCAACCAATGCAAACCATTGTACAAAATCTTTTTTGTCAGCTCAAATTATACAACATAAAGTCTGCATTTCAAGCTGGGCACATGGAGCTCAAAAGAAATGGGAATCAGCCATGAATGCAGCATATAATGAACACTGACAGTATATAATGGACTTTGTGAGATGTGAATCCAAAAGACCCCTTCGATAAGCTCTGACATATTGTATTAGTTGAGTCAAGGCGTGCGCGACCTGTCTGTTGAAGCTATAGGACTGACGTCACACCCTTCTACTAACCAAGACACACATTTAACTCACAGACTCACGCTTGTCTATACAAAGTTCAATCACTGTTGTGATAGTGTTTGCTAAATTTTCTCTCTCTATTCCTCTTATACTCTGCTGATTAAGTACAGAACACTGCAGGAGCTCTCATATGTCATGATAATAATAATCAAAGGCATTATCCAGTTGCATTATGGGAAATGTGGATATCTTGCCCTCTTGGCTGCTATTTTGACATCTCTTTTGCATCTGTCTCTTTTTAGTCTGTTCCTTTTGATCTGCCTAACTTTACATGAGTTCCATAGCACTAAAACACATTTAAAAACAATCAACTCAAACTCTCCCACATGCAGTCTAGTTGTTAAAAAATGCTTTACATTGATAAAGTTATTTTTGAAAAGTTGTAGGAAGAACTGAAAGCTCTGACAAACTGCAAAAATCCGCTTGGTACGAGTGGAGAACAATCTTTTTTTCCTTCTGTGGAATAGTCTGGGTTTTTTATCCGACACTTATCAACCACTGCTATAATGTCACTTCTCAACAGATCTTTGAAACAGATCTTTGAAATTAGGATTGATGCAAGGAAAAGCACACTGAATGTAGATGTATTTAAGCAGCTATATTTGACTTAGGATGTCTTTTTTTGAGAGTAAATTAAAATTACTTTTCCCTCTAGAGATCCGAGCCAGGCTTCTCAGAAAAAATCCTGACCTGAATTTGGAAGAAGAGGAAGCCAGTAAACCAAGGACCCGGCAGACACACAACTGTTCGAGGATCCCATGATGTCATGAGAAAGGACACACAAGAGCAACAACACAGATGCACGCACACACACAACTACACTACAAAACACACATGACCAGCTGGACAGACATCACAGCTGGTACTCCAGGAATGCTGAGCCAGCCTGGGTCCATTTATCCACACTTCACACACGCACTGACACACACACATAGGCTGAAACATGAGCACCTATGAGCTGTGGTGATAAGTGACAGTTTTTACCAGAGAAGATGCAGATGGCGACTCCACATGCCACATGAAAAGTCTTGCTCTTGTCCAGAAGTCTACGAGTCTTTCTGCTCGATACCTGCAAGGGCGTGCATGTTGAAACAAAGACAACAATATTATTGTTACAAGCAAAAACTTTCCATATTGCAACATTCCTTCTGTTCATAAAATTTGAAGTTAATAGAGTGGCTTTATTTTGAATGTACAACATATGTAAAGGTTGCTTAGATTTCTAACTTTGTCATCCTATTGTATCTGAGTATGACAATAATTTAACCCCTTATGCTTCTGTTCCCACGACCCCAAACGGGATGAGCGGTACAGCAAATGGATGGATACATAGATGGATGGATGTGTCCATGTTCCCAGGGATGTAGTCCAAGTAATTGACTAACTCTTTTCTTCCTCCACTTCCTCCTCTCTTTCCTCCCTCCCTCTTTCCCCCCTCCATGTGCCCTGGTCTTTCTTACCGTGTGTGTTCCTCGTACAAAGGTAAGCAGGGAGCGACACATGGGCAAAAGCACTAAGCTGCAGTTCAGGTTCAGCACAGATGCAGACGCCCTGCTGATGCACAGCCCTAGCTGGGGAGAGAAAAATACACACACACACACACACACACACACACACACACACACACACACACACACACACACACACACACACACACACACACACACACACACACACACACACACACTGTTAGGCAGGTTACCGAGATCTAGCCTGATTAAGTGGATGTCAAGTGATAAAGCTCCTGTGGAGTACGATAAAATCTTTTGAGCTGTTCCGACTCAGATTCAAACTATTCAAAGAGAGCAATGAAGGCTTAAGGCATGACTTCCCCACGACATAGAGTTACTTAAAGCCATCTTTGTCCTTTTCAGTATGTGAAGCTAAGATGTGTACTACTTTAAGTGTTTACCTGCTGAGGCTTTTCTTTTACATGGACTTTTCTAGGGTAAGTAATTGCAACTGCTGTCATCTAGCCAGATATTATCACTGTCCATTTCTCATTTCGATTACAAAGAGTAATATTATTCTTGATAGAACCACCAGCATGCACAGAGTCTGCACAAATACTCCAGTTTTGTCTTCAATCAGCCAAGAAAAACTAATTTAATCTCCTTGTCATTTCTCCTCTGTCACTCCCTGTTGCTAGCTGCATGCATTCAGTTGATGTATTCCTCTCCAAAGAGGCCTCGAGTTCAGTGGTGCTTCCCTGAGTATCCTCATTCAGGTTTAATAACCTGCTGACTGAGTTCTGCAAATGGATAAATGACTACTTTCATTCAGACATCAAACATTCCTTGAAGACTGACATCTACAAAAGTACTTTTCCCCCCAGCATGTTCTGTCTCGCTTTGGTCCGATAATTCTCCAGGTATAAATGCCTAAAGGTAATTCTAAATAAATAACCATTTGTAATGTACTTCAATGTAACTCTGATGGCATCCACTTCATCTACAGTGGCTACAATTGTCGCACATTTTTCAACAAGAAAAAGGAATAAATGTAATAAATATAAATGATGCACTTCTCCAAAAACACTGTCAGGCTGATATATCTGCAGACATTGGAAAGAAAAGGAACAATTAACCTGAAGTGGAAGGGGCACCTGTTTCTTAATGTAGCCATAGAAATCTTGGGCTTCAACTCTTCATGCAGAAACAAGATAAGTTCTTCGGGGTCTACTAAACTCAGCACATCTAAACTCTTTCTTGGCAAACCTCCGTGAGCACTGCAGGTGCCGTCTGTCTTGATAATCCCTCGGACACTGAAACAACCAGTGTAAGAGATGGAGGTGTGTGAGTGTATAGTTCAAAGAGAGAGCAGGAGAGGTCATGTGTGAACTGTAATCCCATATTTAAAAAAATAATCCAACCTCAAGTCTGTTTAAGATTAAACTCTCTGCCTTTGTAGACTGGAAATGGGGCTGTCAAAGACGGCTCCTTTAAAACTATTATTTTTCAGTGCAGCATTGATATATAATTTGGTGTGTTTAATACTAATTACCAGATCAGATATCCTCCACTAGACTACAAGTACTTTGTATAAAAACATATTTTTTCTGTGAAATTGGTGTCAGTGGAAACCTTCCATGTCAATTTTATGTCAATGGTAAGCAAAATCAGCAGTAATATAATTAATTTAGAACCATTTATGTGCCAACTTTATGAATCTTCATTTTGGGTCTCTACCAACTCCTGAGAACAGTATCTGTCTGTTACACAGTGCTCCCTTATGTCCACAGGCTAGTCTCTATCTGTCTGTTTGGGATGCTCAAGTACTGTTGAGGGTATTTTTTTCTTGGCTGCCTAAAGCAGCCAAAACTGACACTCTGTGTGCTGGGAGAGATTAATAATTCTGAATAGCAAAGAGCAATGCCAGAGACAACCAGATCACACAAGTCACACCAAATCAATCCATGGAAAGGGGTTTGGATTTCACTTCTGCTTGTTGACTCTGAGGCAAAAACGATTGGGCATTTGGTATTTTCTGAAAACCTCAAATTAGCAAACATTGTGGCAAAAGCATTCTGTTAGCCTGCTGAATCATTATTCTAAACTAGAACATGGAATCAGAGGAACTGGGAATTTAAATGACTGACAACATCTTTAAATCAATGTTTTATTTCAATGTATTTATAGCTTTAGTTGGTAGCCTTGCAGTAAACATGACAATGTAAAGTCAGCAGGTGGTAATGCAATCCTGACAGTGTGAGCAGGACCTCTCTGCCTCACCCTGGGATTCTAATTCATATAATCACATTCTCGCTCTGCATTATCCCTTATTGTTCTCTCTGTAAAGCTGAGGGAAGTTGAAGATTTGGGTGGCAATTCTCTCTCCAAGCTATCCCCTTCAAATAAGCATTAACTGCCTACAGTGTCATGAGAAAGTAATCGACTATAAGAACATTTACAATGGTTTAGCTAGAAAAACACACATGTCCAAAGGCTTACTTAAACGGAGATGTCAATACATCTATAGTACATGCATGTATTAAGCTGTATTGTAACTATTTGCTGTAACTAACTTAGATAGACAAAGTGCAAAGAAGTTAAGTTTAAGAGATGAACAACTATTAAAAGTCTCACAGCTTCACCCTTTAAAAACTTTCCATACATATACTCTCACACTGCTTCCACAGAAGAGCAGCTGATGGCAAAACCACAAGCAGGAGATCTGATATCCTGCCTTCTGTAGATCTTGAACACACTGAACAACCAAAACACACACACACACACATACACACACACGCATGCACTGAACCATGCAGGTAAAACGAGATAAGACACTTTCTGAAGTTGAATCTAAATTCCCTGGAACAGCATTAAAGCTTTTGAAATACATCTCCATCTTGCACGTGCATACACACACACACTTGTAGATACACACACACATAAACTTAAGCCCTCTGGCAAGGCATTCAGTCAAAGCCAGCGGCGTGCCCACACTTGCCCCTCTCTCTCCCTGCACCTCCCACTGTACGGGCAATGCATGAATAGCTCACACATGCTGCTCGCTGCCACATCCTATTTTCTATCGTCTTTCATACTGCTTGCATCTCTTCAAGTCGCTTTATAAAGTGTGTGTTTTCTAGTACCCTAATGAAACACATGTGTGCCATTGTTATTACTGTATTTATAAACATGCTGATTCAACTATTTTTCTGTGACATATAAAGAATAAAAAAGAGATACACTTAAGAATGATGCATATTACATGCTTGCTTCTGTTATCATCAACATAAATTAAATGTAATCTTTGTTTGAGCATTGTTTGGCTTGCTCTGAAACATCCAGTAGCAAATACATGATCGAAGTCAATTCATGAGCTCGTGCTGCATGTTATGTGGCATTTGTATATATTTTCAAAATAGAATGAACCGTTTCAGTGGCACAAACACTAAAAAACACGTGCAAACCATCCAAAACTTGTGACAACCATTATACCAACCCTGACGTGAGTCAACAAGCAAAAAGAAATTCCTGATTCTGTCCGTCTGCCACCACTCATGTCAATAGTAGCCAGCACAGACTAAGCAATCTGTGAACACAACACACATATAGATAATTGCCATCACAGAGTTTAAAGTCACAACTCAGACTCATTAAACCTGCATGTGACAGTCGGCCATCCATCACAAAGCCTGCTCCTGTGATATAAATAGAAGTCTGTGAGGCCTGACGCTGCAGGTCTCTACATAAACGGAGATTAAGTCACAAAAGAGATGTAGACACCAGAGTGGCTCATATTCGTTTTAATTGCCAGAATGCAATCATCAAAAATAGAACACTTTGTGTGTGTCAGCACAATTAATAATGCTCATAATAATCATAATCTGATTTGTTTTCCCTCCAGCCAAACTGCTATGTCATTATAGTTTTTGTCAGCATAAATTGTACCTAAATCTATTTCCTATTGGTTATGCTGATGACTCAGCGCAGATCTCAAAAACTGAGATCTTGTACAAAAGCAGTCTGCACATCTGTGGTCCAGTGACAAAGGTCAATGTTAGTTTTTACAAAACAGGAGAATTGCAATGCCAACCAACAAAGGACTGTGTTCTAGAAGTACATCCCTGCTCACCACCTAGAAGTAAGTCAGTGATAATAAGAGATAGTAGTTTAATAATAGTGAGTAACAAAGAGAGGCCATGTCGTTGATTGTATGAATAATAAGCAAGTTGTGTAAGAACTAAACATTTCAGTTTCAAACTACTGTTATTGTTTATTCATAAAATGTGGCAGATTGCATTGTGGGATTGTTAGCAAAAAGTTGTGGTGACATGTCAGGATGTCTGCCATGAAATATTTAGTCAGGAGTCAGGTGAAAAGCCTTTTTAAACATTATTAAGAATGAACTTTATATCGGAAACCTTTTTTCTTTTACAGGGAAATTTCAGCACGAATGTTGATATTTCAACATTTGTGCTGAGGATATCATTTGGTTACTTGAGCATATTCAAATATACATTTCGGAATTGACTGAACTTCATACTGATGCCAGATTGATACATAATGTTCAATGCAGTCGGCTATACTACTGTGTCAGTCTTACCCCCAGCATCTTGTAGAGGTAGTGGTACTGCTTTCCAGTGGAGTACAGCAGGAAGGTTTTCAGGAAAAGCCAGGTGTTTGCTCCCAACCACAGCATCTGTACACACACACACACACACACACACACACACACACACACACACACACACACACAAGCACAAACACAAACACATGCACACACACACATACGCAAACACAGGCACACACCCACACAAATGATGAACAATAGAGTTAAAATTGATTAGGGTATTTCGATATGTTTGATCACATGCCTGTAGTGTTTGTCACTGTATTATTTACAAATGTTCGATAAAATAAATAAAAAACGACAACAAAAACAATAGAGTTAAAGCTAGAGCCTTGTGAACACAAGTAAAATAAAATAATTTAAAATAAAATAAACATCATCCAAAATGGATGTTCTTTCTGTAGTAGTGCTATTTTCTGTCCCCCAAATTAATCCTGTACTTTTTCTTTATACCACTCATGAGCTTTATTTGACCTTAGAATAAGGCTCCATGGGAATATTAGTTACACTCGACTTTATGGAGCAGCAGAAGACACAACAAAAACACAATTAGTTCTGTCCAACTGACAGTCAGGATGGATGGAAGGTGCCATATATCTTCATGAACTTAAAGTCAAAGTGTTCAGGACAAGCATTTTAACCCTTAAAACGAGTAAATGGATTTAACAGACTACGTTAAAAGTGAAGTCGACGAGATTTGACACAGCTGACAAAAGTTTCACACACCAGGACCAAGTGCTTTCCTCCCTCGTTGGCGACCCAGCTCCGGACCGACACAATCATGATGCCTTCACTGGCTCAGCAGCTGTCCGAACTTTGCAGCCAAGTTTCGGCGTGTGGCTGAGAGGTGAAGACTCGTCCTCCCAAAAGCCCCTTTCTCAGACCGTCTGTGTGTGTGCAGCGTCCGCAGACCGGCCGGTGTCTGCTCCGTCCTTCCTGCACTCCCCCGTTACGCCGCTCCTGTCTGCTCTGAGCGACTTTGCAGGAGGAGCCCTGTCTGAAACACTTACCGCATCCTCCCTCTAACCTAATGGCTTTACAGCAGGCTTAGCAGTAGGTTGGTATAAAATAAATGTTCTTTAAATCACACTGGGTCGAGTAAAGTTAACCCACAAGAAAGAAAGGAGAACAATAAACACGGCTCCACCGGTTTCGATTGCGGTAGTTTGACACTAGAGGGTGCCATAGTCTAACTTTTCCCACTAAACTGTGCCCACATAAAAAAAATGACATTTGACATGAACAGAAAGGCTATGTTTACAGTTTTTTTTATGACTGAATAAACACTAAAATCAAAAGTATTACACAATTATCCAAACCTTACACTCAAGGAGCAAAACATCAGCCCAGATCTGCACCACTGTAAGCACAATGTCAGCCTCACACTTTTTGCATAACAATACACACAGTGATTTACAAAACACTAAACGCACTTTTATACATTAAACACAGAAGTTTGTCATGATGTCACTTCCTTGCAATTCCAAAGCACTGACTTTCAAATGACCACACCTATGAGACAATTGGTTAAACACAGCCATCAGGTGCGCAAACACATGATTACTTAATTGTAGACACACCAATCAGGTTTACAGTTTTTCTCAATTGTATACACACAATTACTGGTACTTGAGACACAATGACCACAACATGTAACCCATGCACCAATCCCCTGATCCAATTCTGCTAAACTACAAACACAATTCCTGCTTTACACTCATATTGCAGTTCTAAAACACACTTTTAAACACTACACACCATTCTCTGCATTTGGCATAATTTTCATGAAGAAAATCTCTTGTTTTCACAAGGAACACACTGTCATTCAAAATCTAAAGTTACAGTTTTTCTCGATTGTTTACACACATTTTCTGATATATTTTACAACACACTTATGTACAGTCATGGCCAAAAGTTTTGAGAATGACACAACTATTAATTTTCACAAAGTCTGCTGTTTCAGTTTTTATAATGGCAATTCGCATATACTCCAGAATGTTATGAGGAGTGATCAGCTCAACTGCAATTAATTGCAGAGTCCCTCTTTGCCTTGAAAATGAACTTTATCACCAAAAACACATTTCCACTGCATTTCAGCCCTGCCACAAAAGGACCAGCTAACATAATTTCAATGACACACAGGTGTCACACACATTAACACAGGTGTGGGTGTTGATGAGGACAAGGCTGGCGATCAATCTGTCATGATTGAGTGACTGGACACTTTAAAAGGAAGATGGTGCATGACACCATTGTTCCTCATCTGTTAGCCATGGTTACCTGCAAGGAAACACATGCAGCCATCATTGCATTGCACAAAAAGGGCCTAACAGGGAAGTTTATAGCAGCGAGTAAGATTGCACCTCAGTCAACTATCGAATTATCAAGAACTTCAAGGAGAGAGGTTCAATTGTTGCCAAACAGGCTCCAGGGCGCCCAAGAAAGTCCAGCAAGCGCCAGGACCGTCTCCTGAAGGTGTAACAGCTGCGGGATCGGGCCACCACAAGTGCAGAGCTTGCTCAGGAATGGCAGCAGGCAGGTGTGAGTGCATCTGCACGCACAATGAGGCGAAGACTTTTGGAGGAAGGCCTGGTGTCAAGGAGGGCAGCAAAGAAGCCACTTCTCTCCAGTAAAAACATCAGGGACAGACTGATATTCTGCAGAAGGTACAGGGACTGGACTGCTGAGGACTGGGGTAAAGTCATTTTCTCTGATGAATCCCCTTTCCGATTGTTTGGGGCATCTGGAGGAAGGCTTGTTCGGAGAAGACGAGGTGAGCGCTACAATCAGTCCTGTCTCTTGCCAACAGTGAAGCATCCTGAGACCATTCATGTGTGGGGTTGCTTTTCGGTCAAGGGAGTGGGCTCTCTCACAATCTTGCCTAAAAACACAGCCATGAATAAAGAATGGTACCAGAACGTCTTCCCAGAGCAACTTCTCCCAACCATCCAAAGGCAGTTTGGTGATGAAGAATGCCTTTTCCAGCATGATGGAGCACCTTGCCATAAAGCAAAAGTCATAACAAAATGGCTCGGGGAACAAAACATTAAGATTTTGGGCCCTTGGCCAGGAAACTCCCCAGATCTTAATCCCATTGAGAACTTGTGGTCAATCCTCAAGAGGCGGGTGGACAATCAAAAACCCACAAATTCTGACAAACTCCAAGCATTGATTATGCAAGAATGGACTGCCATCAGTCAGGATTTGGTCCAGAAGTTGATTGACAGCATGCCAGGGAGAATTGCAGAGGTCTTGAAAAAGAAGGTTCAACACTGCAAATATTGACTTATTGCATGAATTCTGTGTAATTCTCAATAAAAGCTTTTGATACTTATGAAATGCTTCTAATTGTATTTCATTATACCATAGAAACATCTGACAGAAAACACCTAAAAACCCTGAAGCAGCAGACTTTGTGAAAATGTAATATTTGTGCCATTCTCAAAACTTTTGGCCATGACTGTATGTACTGTGTACTGTAGTAAGTGTAACACTGAACAAAAAAAAGGCCTAAGTCATTATGATGAATGGAGAAGAAGTGTTTTCCACTCATCATAGTGTTTTACATTGAGCACACCAGTGTTCGACTGGTTCTTATAAATGTCTATTCATATGGTGGTTTGTGTGTGTCATTTGAAAACAAAATACCATTTTTAAAAAGAAATAGCATTGTTTTGAATTTAAAGTTTCATTTTGCAGGAGAATTGAGGGGTTTTGCCCATTGTGTGTGTGTTTTTTATTTGTGTGTAGAGTTCTGAGAGTATGAGGCACGCTTTAAGAAAATGTGTGTAAACATTTGAGAAAAACTGTAAGCATTATAAAAATGCAGCAGGTGAGTTCACCTGCTGGATACAGTAGTGTATGTTTGTCTGATATTTGCTGATTTACAGTGTTATGCACACTACTGTAGTAGCATGAAAACTGTGACATGTTTTGTTGTGATTCTCCATGTTGACTGATTTGGGCATATAGAGAGAAATAAATGATATTTTCATCAGTGCAGCATTGGTCTTGTGTAGTGTGGTGGTGAATTTATTGTATATTTGCACTTTCTCTGTGTACTTCACTTACAGTACTCTTATCACTGAGACGTAGAATTGCTAAATGTGTTTCAGGTTGGCAGCAGCAGTGTGTAACTGGTTCAAACAGAATTAAGTCATATGAAACGTGTGTGTTTCATATGGTAACAAAATATGTTTTTGATAAATTAGTGTACAGTTTTTACAAGAGTGTTTCATTTTGCAAAGGATCTGATGTGTTCTGCTACTTGTGTGTGTGGTTGTGTGAATTGTGTGTAGTGTTTTGACAAAATGGGCCCTGTGTTCAAAATCGTGTTTAAGCAATCGAAACAAAAAAACTGTAACGTCTAATCATCGACTAATAGCTACTAATACTCAACAGAAAATTGATTAAATAATCAATTTACTTAAAGTTCTTTTGTCTAACAAATGTCACAAGATTACTAAGAGTTGATTAAAAACACCAACTCTGTAGTGTCCATACACTGTGTAAATAGGCCTAAACTACTTAAGTACAGAATATACTTTCATAATAACCCATTAATATTGAAAACTGCATATTTAAGAACATTTACAAACTTTTGAATGTGATTGGCTGGCATTTACTTATTAGCTTGTGAATGACACATTCCTACACCTGCCTTCAAGTGTAAAAACTGCCAAAGAGGTTTTTACAACATGTTGAATTAAAACCTGCTTTTATAAGTATCTCATAAATTTGTCTTGGATCAGGCAACTACATAATCTACAAACACTAATAACCCCATGTGTTTCAATGGACTGGTTAAGTGGGCTGCCTATTCAAAAATGGCATCAATATTGAAAATAACGGTTTTGTGTTGAACTGTGATGTTGCTACAGAATTCATAAATAAGTAGATTAATAATCCAAATTTTCAGGGGGAGGGGATAATGAGTGAGAGTTTGCCTGCCTCTAAATTGCATCTTGCACAACACTTGAAGTCTCAATGAGCTGTCAGCTCCACCCTGTGTTTCTGATAGGAAATGCATCTGAAGCTGTAGAGATTAAGAGTAAGAGGAGATATATTTGACCAGTGATAAAGGATCTGACAAACAGATGTACATGATCTATAATTGCATAACATACTTCTATCCATTATTGTGTTTAAAAGGTCTGGGGCTCTTTTTAAGAACAGTGATTGACAAAATCATCTACCTTTGAGCATTATCAGGCAGCTTTCTTATCGTTGTGATGACATTAAAGAAGCACAAGAGCAGATAAAACATGGTCCTTATGGATTATATTGCTTGATTTATCATAGCTGTCTTACAAGTTTGCCCTATCCTGTGAAATAATTACATTACCAAAGCCAGCTCTATAAACAAATTGTATTCTGAGTTTGTTTTGGCAGAACTTTATTGTCCTTCACAGAGCTCTGATCCCATGATCTAGTTGGATGAAGTTTGTATTTCTCAATCATAAACAAAAATGCCACACTTGAAATTTTACTTAAACTTGTAGCCGTATCATTTCAAACTTTGTCTCCCACTGTACTTAAAATAATTTTGGATTTTACTCCAATTAGTAATCCTTAAACACCACAAATTGATTTATGAAAAGATTGATTTGATTTTACATTGAGTCAACTTTATTTCTGAAGGAAATGTGCAGTTTCCAAGGGAATACTTGAGACTATTTTGAATCAGTTTGTCTTTTAAAGTAGAAGTTCTCCCTTTGCCTGGAACAATCCGGTAAGTAAAACAAAGGTGATCAATTTGTTATCTTATACATGAATGGCTGGACTCTTAATACCAGTTACAGTAACCTGCTTGAACATTTGACAATCACACCGTTCACAAGATTGACAGTCATTTGATGGTGTGATAATAACAACTAAGGCATCCAAACAAAAAAGTTCAAATAAAAAGTTTCACCTCCACATTCAGCTGAAGATTAACAGCATTTTTCGGATGAGGCTGAGTGCTGCAGGGTCTGTGTCCTCATAACATTCCTGAGGGCAGAGAGCCCCCTCCCTACTTCACGCTCGAGCCAACCGCATGAAAGAGGCGTCCTTCACCCCACACAGCTGCTCACAGAACCAGGAGGGGTCAGAAAGACCAGGAATCATGTGTCTGATAGCGTGGGAAAATATGTCCACAGTACAACAGTACATCCCAAAATAAGTTGAATTTCATACCAAACTGAAAGTTAAGTTAAACATGCTCTAATAAAACCTAACCCTGAAGCTGCAGTAAAAGAGGAGAAGCAGTTGTGTATGGAAGCCTGCTTTTGACAGGACAAGAAACAGGATTCGAATATATTGATGATATATAGAAATAATCCTAATGAGTCAGCAGATGGGAGAGTAAGACTCTTAAAACTCGTAAAATAAGGACGTACTCAATCAAAATTTCTATAAGTTAATGAAAACTGGTGAAATTTAAATTGAGTTCATAATCATTTTGATTGGAAAACTCATATAGTTGCCTAGTCTGATATCATATCAAGCCTATTTATGCTGAACTCTTTTTTACTGAATTGGGCTTCTGTAGATATGTGATGTGTATATATTTCATCTATTATCCATCCATCCATCCATCTATTATCTTGACCGCTTAACCCGTTAGGAGTCACGGGGGGGCTAGAGCCTATCCCAGCTGGCTTCGGGCAGAAGTCAGGGTACACCCTGGACAGGTCGCCAACCTATCACAGGGCCAACAAAGAGAGACAACCATTCATGCACACACTCACATCTACGGGCAATTTAGAGTACCTGGCAAGCATGTTTTTGGACTGTGGGAGGAAGCCGGAGTACCGGGAGAGAACCCACACATGCATGCAGAGAACATGCAAACTCCACACAGAAAGGCACCTACCTGGCCGGGGATTCGAATCCACCTTCTAGCTGTGAGGCAACAGTGCTACCCACTGCACCACCGTGCAGGCCAATATTTAATCTATAACGTCGTAGACAAATAAAGCATACTGAAATGTTCTATGATTTCGTTTTGCTACACTTTCTATATCCAGCTTTAGTTTGATTCAGGGAAACTGCCTAATTTTAAGGACAGTTAAAGAAATTGCAATAAATATAGAGGGGATGAGATCAGAAGAAAAACTGTTTGAAGTATCTTATTAATGCATCCATATAGAAAAAAATATATACCCTATAGCTTTCAAAATCTCAGGCATCATTTCTTCAAGTTTTTCCACTTTTTATCTATTTTGTCCGTTAGCAAGATTTGATCACCATCATACATACTCTTTCACTTCTGCCTTTTTTCTAATCACAGTTAATTCCACTCTTTTTTCCTTGACCCTCCTGCTTTGCTCTGATACGCATGTATAACTTGCTGAACGTGATTTACACAAATACATTTCAGACAAGAATGTATCTTTGTCCTGCTTTTCAGAGCTTAGAGTGTATTCTTGGCCATCTAGTCTCAGGTTGAATAACACTGAGTCAGCAGAGGAGAGGCCAAGGTGCACCACACAGGCATCATTTCACTCGGGCCAAACACAGCACTAATGACCAGCTCCCTCTTTGTATTCCTCTCCAACTTTTCACTGCCTCTTTCTTTACCACAGACTGTCACCAGCCCCGCCCCCTTTCTCTCTCTCTCTCTCTCTCTCTCTCTCTCTCTCTCTCTCTCTCTCTCTCTCTCTCTCTCTCTATCCCTCTCTCAAACAAATTACTCAGTATCTCTGAGAATGTGCTCTGCAGACTCAGCTATGGGAGCGTGTGGGAGCCTCTGAGACCTGCAGTTTTCTAAAATGAGAAAGGAGAGCAGGTTAATCCGGTGGATCTGGTGGATTGTGGTTGTGACAGCTTTGTTTTTGCTTGGCTTTGTCATAGGTAAGCAATGATTACTCAACAGAAATTATCACTGGACATAAATGTTGGTCAATAGTGTGCAACTGATATCTCCTATGCTGCATGTCTGGTTATAGTGAAGACTCTTTTAAAGCTGTGTTATAACATTGAAGATAACAAGATAGTCTGATAAATCAAATCCACTCAGAGCTGTTAAAGTTTAATCCTGAAGGTGCACTGTTATGTGTGTGTGAGTCCCAGTTTTTCACTACTCTGACACATTTCACACCTGTTCGCTCACAGCAGGTTAACACATACTGTCCATGACCACAACTTGAATATGATTTGCCTTAATGAAAAGCTTTCACAGCCGGGCAGTGAATGTGTTGTACAGAGATACTTTGTATGTTCCCTCCTCTGTCCAACTTTTAACACTGTAATTTTTTCCTGGAAGAGGTCATTTTAATCTCATTATGAAGTCCTGAGGCCTTACTGAGAACACAAAAAATGACGTTGTACAAACTTAATACATAGGGTGTGTGTGTGTGTGTGTGTGTGTGTGTGTGTGTGTGTGTGTGTGTGTGTGTGTGTGTGTGTGTGTGTGTGTGTGTGTGTGTGTGTGTGTGTGTGTTTGTGTGTTGCAGGCTGGTTTTCAAAGCCAACAAATCCAAATGCTGCAAACAGCAGTGCATCCAAGAAGTACCTGAGGGAGTTTCTGGATGAAATGAAGCCAGAGAATATCAGAGAGCATCTCAGGTGAAAAATAAATTACCACCAATAAATCTAAACTTTCATTTCTATCCATACAAGTAAATATCCAAGTTGTAATGATAAACAGTGGTCTTGATTTAATGAGGGTCCTTCATGAAACAAACCAATTCAAATCTCATTAGGAGTTCTCAGAGTCCATGTAAAGGAAAGAGGGATTATACCATGAAAGCTATTTAACAGATGTCATGGACTTTTGTGAAGAAATGTTTAAAGTCCCACAAGGATGATTGTAGTAATCCCCTGTTTCGTTGGAACTCTAGCAACAGGCCAAACTTTGTTCAAATGCACAAAGACCTAATTTAAACCAATGACAACTCTTTAATACCAATTGATGAGCCATGCAGCTACATGCTGTGCTGCCAAACACTGTTCAACACACAGAACTCTAATTTAACTCTAAAGGGGAAAACACAGCACTTATTTAATTGATTTAAATAGTAGACACGTTAGCATGTGATGACGCTAAAAATTTCATATTCAAAAGCTTTAATGTTAAATGTTCAAAGGTAAATATAACCCACTGAAACTCAGCTTTTTTCAGTCACCCAACAACTTCACTCAATGAATGAAATAATGGAAAAACACTCACAACCTCACAGGAGTGACAGTAGACTTAAACAACATTTTCAAAGGGGACAAAACACTTCATGCAAACTTTTTCTTATGAGTAGAATTTCCTTGAAATTGTCAGAAGTTATTTCTTATACTCAATAGTTCATTATTCTTCTTACATAAATTTTCACATTCCTCCTCCTGTAAGTGACTGCTACTGCTGACATGTTCTCAACAGGAAATTTACACAACTTCCCCACCTGGCTGGTACTGAGCAGAACCTGAGATATGCAGAACAGATCAAGAAAGAGTGGCTGGAGTTTGGATTGGACTCAGTGGAGATGGTGCCCTATGATGTCCTGTTGTCCTACCCCAACACATCACAGCCAAATTACATCTCGATAGTCGATCAGCTCGGCAATGAGGTACCTAAATGTTTTACACTGACATCACTGAACCTTTCAGACTCATCACTTCTACCCACATATAACTCCAACCTCTCTTAATACATGCCGGCAGCCTCTGTAATCCTACCTTGTTGCAGTATTATCATTATAATTTGCTCCCATCTATTACAACATTAGGATAATGTCATGTGTCTCATGCAGATGCAGTTTACCACACAGCTGCCTTCTGATACAATTGAGTTACAAACTTCAATGTGGGCTGCAGTTTCTATAAATGCCAAACATTTTGTGAGACAAACAAATTTTTCTACTTTAAAAGAAATACTTGATTCTCCACACTCAGCCTCCCTAGGGATCAATTCACAAGGGATTTTACAGTTTCTCACGCATATTAACAAAAACACTTTTCAGGCCAAACCCCTGACTACGTCTCGTCTGTTTGGGAAGATAACAAAGTTGTAGCTTCCATGTAGAAGTCCCGCATACTTTAAAAACAAAGCTAAATACTGCTCTTGGCTTCTTGTCTATACCTCCCTTAACAGAACTGCAAGACAGCTGGTTCAAGTCCAAGGTCAGTTTAGGCTTTGTTGCGAGATAACACTTATAAATAGAGATAATGATACAGCAACAGGAGCAAACAAATGGAAAACAGACCAGGGTTTAATGTCTTTTTGAAGCATTCAGCAAGGGGATGCATTTAAGAATTTAGAGTTCACATCTCAGCTAATTCAGTGACACTTTTCAGCTGAAAAACATTCATTGAGTTGCACACAAATTTAGAGGTGATGCCATGATTCATGCAATGACCAGGCCTGTCTAAACTGTGACACAGATAATGAAAGTCTGCTTTCACAAGCAGGACAGGGCCAGATCATATCTGCACTGACTCGTAGAACTTGTTTTGTTACAACTACACATACAACAGCGAGAAAATGAATGAATGTAGTGTTGTGGATGGCTAAGGTTGCAGTGTTTAGTATTTGATATGGCTGAAACTAAAGATGATCATAGTCTGTTGATTTTTAATTTGATACATTGATAAATTGCAGTGTCAGTGCGCAGAGTGAGAAAGAACCTTTAACTCGTACCCCAGCCCCGATGGACCCCCAACGAGTAGGGCCGAGCCAAACACTAAGGCCCCGCCAAACCTGAACTGTGTTTGTGTCATATGATTTGAATTTTGATTTGTTTTTGTTTTTTTGTTGTATGTATGTTTGCTAGTGAGGTGGATTAAAATAGGGGGGGCAGGAAGGGAGGCAGGAGAGAGGGGGGAGAGCCGTAGTGAACTACCGCACCACAATCTGAAATTCTCCTGAAGCACCGAGGAGATCAGGAAGTGCCAGCAGCGGCAATACCTCCTTAGGAAACTCAGCTCCTTTAGAGTCCGCAATGACATTTTATTGACTTTCTCTTACTCTTTCATTGAGAGCATCGTCACGTTCTCAATCACCTGCTGGTTCCACTCCACCAGCATCCAGAACAGAAACCGCCTGCAGAGCACTGTCTCAGTGTGCTCTAAGATCATTGGCATGCCTGTCAGGACTCTCACACACATTTACGACCAACAGGCACTCCGGTTAGCAGGCAAAATCATCAGGGACCCCTCACATGTCCTCCACCCAGCTTCTGAATGGCTCCCCTCTGGGCGGCGGCTCCGCTGCCCTGCATGCAGAACTCAAAAGAGGAGAGCTACCTTTGTCCCCAAAGCCATTCTGCTCCTAAACTCCAATACCTAACTCACCATCCCTCATATATGTGTATATATGGGTATACTGTCGCCTGTAAATGTTGTTGTTTTTTGTTTTTTGTTTTTTGTATAACTATTTTCTTTCTTTTTTACAATCCTTATAATTTAAGTGTCTGTTTATTGTATTCAGTGCTGCTCATACATGCCCTAAATTGCCTCTCCGGGGACAAATTTTTTTTTTTTAATTTAATTGAATTGAATAAAAAAAATAAGTCCATCTTGTCAAAAGTAAACAATCATACCTCATCTCCTGACAGGTTTTTAACACTTCTTTGGCTGAGCCGGTTCCAGAGGGGTATGAAGATGTTTCTAACATTGTGCCTCCATACAGTGCCTTCTCTGCCAAAGGACAGCCTGAGGTAAACATTCACACATAAACACAGTGAAAAAACTTTACTGTATTGAATAGTGTAAGGTAGTCACAGTGTTTTTTTAAAACGCACTTTTCATGCCTATCAAATTTTAAAAAACTCAAGAGTGTCCTTCTTCTGTCTTTTCTCAAGGGGGAGCTGGTGTATGTGAATTATGGCCGTACAGAAGACTTTTTACAGTTGCAGAGGGAGAGAAATATCAATGCCACTGGGAAGATTGTTATTGTCAGATATGGGAAGATATTCAGAGGCAATAAGGTAGGAAAGTTTTGTTAAAGAATTACCTGAAATGAAGTGGATGTTTAACTTAAAATGACAAAATTAAAAGAAAAAGAGAAAAAAGATTTACCTGCTGCTTCTTTTCTGCTTTGCTCCACCAGGTGAAGAACGCAGTATTAGCTGGAGCAAAAGGGATCATTATGTTCTCAGACCCTGCGGACTACTGGGCTGCTGGAGTCCAGGTAAATCTGTAAAATTTCAACAGAAGTATTTGGAAGCTGAGAAACTACACTGAAGCAGCTATATTTTTATATTTAGGTCACTGACAATTGAAACTATGACATTGTTTCTAAGCTAGCTTTGATCAAGGGACAGATCTACAAACAAATATGACATAATAAAATGACATAAATGAGCATAGAGTATTATTGGAAAGAAGAGCAAACATAAGCATGCATCATATCCCTAAATATCTGAATGTTGGATAAAAACTTGTAGCTGTCCATGTGCAGCCCTACCCTGATGGCTGGAACCTGCCCGGTGGAGGAGCCCAGAGAGGAAATGTTCTCAACCTGAATGGAGCAGGAGACCCACTAACACCAGGGTACCCTGCTAAAGGTGTGTGTCTTTGTATGCTTGTAAGGCCTCTATGAGTGTTCACCTGTGAGTTTACCTGTCATCTCATTTCCAGAATATACCTACAGATTGAGCCCTGAGGATGGAGTGGGACTTCCCAAGATTCCTGTCCATCCCATTGGCTTCCATGATGCTATTCATCTGCTGAAGTAGCTATCTTTTTTACCTCTGTTTTCTTTACATCTTTGCCCTTTCTCATACTGATACTGTTGTGAAGTTTTTACATTGAAATGACAGCTGTGTTGGCTTTTCTCCACAGAGTCTCCAGACATTTGAAGCTGACTTAAACATGCCAACATGCACACAATAGACATTTTGACAAATCAATGACCAGGTTTCCCACTGGGATGAAGCCAAAGGGAGTGTCTGTTTTGAAAGTATGGGGGGCACCAACATCAACACAAGCAGAACATTTCTCACAGGAGCTTTAAACCCAAGACAAGAAACTACACATTTTTAGGTTTTCCCTGAATTGCCATATTGATCTGAATATAAGACAGGGTTTCTTTTCTTTTTTTGTCTTTTGCATGCAAAATGTATCTGAAAAAGTGGTATTGTCTTATATTTGAGGTTAAAAAATTAAATGTCTATTTGTTCACAACAGTGGACAGCGCCACTCATCTGTAGTGTGAGTTTACCGCTAATTATAGATGTCAGCCGTTTCTCACTGCTACAATTCCCTATTGGATGAAAGATGGAGTGACACAGTGAACAAATTGCAAAAAAGTAGGACACCAATAACTGAGGCACAGTTATGCTGCCCTCTTGAAGAAAACAGTCATCAGTGTAGCAGAGACTTTAAACAACTTTCAAAAGCCAAGACATGTGGTGTCACAAGGTGAAACGTTCAAAGATGGCAGACCCAGAAAGATTGTCTTAAAATATGTATGTGAGTATGTTACTGAAAAACAGATCTAAGATATGCCCATTACCGGACCTGTCATCCATCCAAATAAAGTGCAGGTTATTTACTTCTTAAGGTATTCAAATACTGATACCATTAGTGCTTTATTTACACACATGATGACATTGTATTCCTTTTGACAATTTAATTTCAGAAAAAACTCTGAAAGCGTTTGTTTTATTATTGTTGCCAATTACAAATGTAATTAAGGATTAATTAAAAAACTATTTTTCCAAGAATTAGCCTGGAAAGGATGGGTCATCCTGTATTAGGGCCATTACCGTAAATTCAGTGCTGAGTGTATTATTTTCAGAAACTGGGAATTATTTATATTCAACAGGAACATGGGAGGAGAAATCCCACCCAACAACTGGAAAGGAGCTCTGAATGTCTCCTACAGACTTGGTCCAGGCTTTACAGACGACTTCAAGAACCAGTAAGTGTTGACACAAAACTTTATTCGTGCCCAGTGTCAGAGTGATCACTTGTGTCCACTTTACCCTGTTATTCAATACTCAAACATTCCCCGTCAGTCAGTAGCCTCTCTTACCTCTGCTCCACTGCTGTCTACACCATGTTTTAGTGTTTGAAGAGAGGCTCCCCTTTTGTTACTCCTTTTTTCTTGCTAAGCTGTAATGACCCATGTGGCAAGTAGCCAACAGAAGTACAATGGAGGGCCTTGTATCTCCTGTGTGTGAGAGATATATGTAGATACACAGCCAAACACATTGAAGCGGCACAAATTAAGCATGTAGTGTTTACCAGTACAGAACAGCAACTGAGTCTTTTACCGCTTAATCACCATGTTTTATGGGAAAAGCAATCCCCATTAAAACAAACTGAATCGACATTTTGTGCCTCTTGAGAGAATAATGAAGATGTTTCTGAGGCTGCTGTTTGTCATAAATCTAAACAGTAAAACCTGCTTCTTCTGTGAATGTATTCACTTTTCTGTTTGAATGTAACTCTTCTTTCTTCTCTGAAGAGTCGACAAAGTTATTCTACACTCATCTATTTCTCTTCTACCTTTTATTAATCTCTGTGTCTCCTTCCCCACTGTTTGTAATGTGTCTCACACAGGAAGGTGCGTATGAACATCCACACCAACAACCAGGTAACCAGGATCTACAACGTCATTGGCAGGATAAGAGGAGCTCTGGAGCCAGGTACAAAGACCCACTCTGCTCTAATCCTTTAGTAAAGTTTAAGCACCGATAAACACATCGCATACCATATACTTAATTTATTTAATTTCCCCGTTGTTATGAGTTAAGTTTAAGTGTCTTTCTTGAGATCTTTACCTAATGTGAGACAATCATGACTTGTATCCACTAAGGTGAAAAAGCAAACTGAGTAACTAAAATGTATGAATGTCAGCTTCAGGCATCAGTGCTTGTTTTTTGCGCTCTGTGAAAGAATTGGCAACTGAGTAGCTTATGTGAAAAGAACAAGTATTCTAACTTTCTGAAAACATTAGAGCAATGTTTTTTAATTTTATTTTCTTACTCTCACTTCTTCAGTCGTGTATTGTTGCTTCTGGTTGTGTGTGTAGACAGGTATGTGATTCTGGGAGGGCATCGCGATGCTTGGGTGTTTGGAGGAATTGATCCCATGTCTGGTGCTGCAGTGGTCCACGAAACTGTCAGGAGTGCTGGGAGACTACTAAGTAAAGGTACAACTATACAAATGTGTAACCAGTGACCTACGTGTGTGCGTGTGAGTTCATGTTCACTTCTGAATATTTATATAATATATACATTTTTTTTTTTTTTTACCTTGTTATTGCGATACAGAAGAGTGATTGTGTAATACATTTTCTGCCCTGGTGTCTCAAGAATGCCAAAAAAAACCAAGATCCTGTGTGTGTGTGTGTGTGTGTGTGTGTGTGTGTGTGTGCGTGCGTGCGTGCGTGCATGCGTGTCTTTGCAGGCTGGAGGCCTAGGAGGACTATAATATTTGCCAGCTGGGATGCAGAGGAGTTTGGACTGCTGGGATCTACTGAATGGGCAGAGGTACACATTCTCAAATCCATCCACCATCACGCATCACGTTTTTACCCATTCACACACATACACACTAGTTAACTTTACTTTCATACTTCACCCTCCTCACCAGGACAACGCCAAGCTGCTGCAGGAGAGAGCTGTAGCCTATATCAATGCCGATTCTGCCATAGAGGGTGAGTGAGTTTACTCTCTCTTGAGAAGTTATTGACAATGATCAGGCCTAGTTTGTTTTGACGTTGGCCATGTGTGAATGTATCATTTCAGGCATGTACACCCTGAGGGTCGACTGCACACCATCACTACACACTTTAGTGTATGACCTCACCAAACAGGTGAGTAGATGTTTACACACTAAAGAAACAGAACATGTCATGGATTTCAGTAGTTCATTTAGTGATGCAAGCTCAATCTCATGCGGCTTTCCTGTCTTTTTGTACCTCCCTGTCCCTTTGTCTCTGTTTTTTATCTCCATGTTTGCTTGTAGATAGACAGTCCAGAAGAAGATGAGGAGGGAATGTCTCTTTATGAGAGTTGGCATAAGAGGGACAACTGGACGAATGAGCGTGATGCACCAAGGTAGAACTGATAAACCTTAATGCATGTGTCTGTATAACCCTGTGCTTGGTTAAAGAGAAGTTCATAATAATATAACTTATTAGTCAGCCCACACAAATCAATCAAAAGATGTGGAAACAAATCACTAAATCTATCAGTCTTTCACTCTGATGTTGTGCAGGATCAGTAAACTTGGGTCAGGAAGTGACTTTGAGGCCTATTTTATCCGTCTGGGAATCGCTGCCGGCAGAGCAAGATACACAAAAAACAAGGTGATGCACGCTGCACTGAAAAATATGTAGATGTGCATAAGAAGGAATCACTGCTATTTATATCTAATTATATGACTCTATGTTTATTATTATGCCATTGGGTGTGTCTGTATTTTGTGGGTGTGCAAAGCATATCCAATATACTATATTTGAAGTAAATGTAATAAATAACATTTGGGGCATAAGAGGATTGTAGGGGGAGTATTTGACCATGGGCCTCTCAGCTACTCCCTGGAATGTGTTGTAATTAGTGTGTATGTGTGTGTATTCAGAAAACAGAGCGATACAGCAGCTACCCAGTCTACCACAGTGTGTACGAAACTTTTGAGATAGTGGAGAAGTATTACGACCCCTCATTCAAAAGGCTACAGGCAGTGGCCCAGGTGAGAGGCGGGCTAATCTTCCAACTGGCTGATTCCAAGCTCCTCCCGCTTGATGTTAAGCAGTATGCATTCTCACTGAGGAAGTACGCACAGAGTATCTCACAGCTGGCACAGAGGCACCCAGAAGAGATGGAGACATATGAGGTGTTGTTTGGTGAGTGGATCTTGGTCACTGTGTGCTCAGACAAAGGCAAATGAAAAGTGTCAGTGCAGTTGAACTGACTTCATGAATAAAACCCTGCAAACCCTGATTTAAAATATCACATTTAAATTATTTCACCCATCTGTTTTCAGATTCTTTGTTTTCTGCTGTGAAAAACTTCACTGTTGCAGCCGGTGACTTTCATGAGCGCCTGAAGACTCTCAACAGAGCAGAGTAAGAGTTGGTTTGCAGTCATGCATATTAAGTGTGTTAGAAATATGAAATATGTTGGTGTGCATACTATAGAGCAGGGGTTCCCAAAGTGTAGGTCGGGACACTCAGGGGGGTCGCGAGACACAAATGGGGGGAGTAGATCAATTCGTAAAGGCACAGGAAACTCAGCCACATGCTCATATAGGTAGGCTAATTTCCTGCAGACCAGCTGAATGAAGCCACATTAAATATCTTTAAGGGACAGTGGGGGTCGCAAGTCTTTGGCACCTATATTTTGGGGGTCGTGCGCTGAAAAGTTTGGGAACCCCTGCTATAGAGTATCCATGCAAACAATTTTGGTATAAATATGCAGCGGCACAATTTAATGCAATTTAATACATCAGTTCAGATTCTCTGTAGATAATTTCACATGCATTTAAAAGTATTATTGAGCTTATAGCTACAAGTGTGTAATATTATAATCTATTTTTGCAGTCCCTGAGTTGATGATACCTTCATCTGAAATAGTGAACATAAGATGAAATGTACTTCATCTCTACTGATTATGACCCACGTTATCAGACAAAAATTAACTTACATTAAAGTAGATTCTTGGACATCATGTATGACTTTAAAGGCATTAAATGTTCACTGATCATATATTTAGTCTAGTTAAAGCAAGTAAACGTCTAATTGTGTGTGTGTGTGTGTGTGTGTGTGTGTGTGTGTGTGTGTGTGTGTGTGTGTGTGTGTGTGTGTGTGTGTGTGTGTGTGTGTGTGTGTGTGTGTGTGTGTGTGCGTGCGTGTGTTTGTATCAGTCCTCTGCAGGTACGCATTATGAATGATCAGCTCATGTATCTGGAGAGAGCCTTCATAGACCCACTGGGCTTACCTGGTAGACCGTTCTACAGGTAAGTCATACACATGCTAACACACACCAGATATTTTACCAGTTGTTCACATGCTTCACATGGCTGTGTGCTGTGTGTTTGACTTTAAATGGTCAGTAAGATTCGGCTCAGCAAAGAAGGACTTGCACTTTTCATCCTGCATGCATGATAACTTGCAACCGCAGCACTCAACCTTTTTGCTAGTTCCTTGTTTTATTTTTAGTTTCTGTCCTGCTGTTTGTCCTACCTCTGCTTATAAAGAATTAATAACAAACCCTATTATGACAAAAAAAAATGACTTGTCTATGTATTATACTATTCTAGTATAAAAGTAAGTCTCAATGCACATCACTAAGACCCTGAAACTGTAGAGGCTAAATGGAATCAACTAGTTTGGATTTTGTAATTCCTTCCTGTTGTAGACTGTTTCCATGGGCTTCGCAGACAGTTCAGTGTTTTCTTACCAAATGCTAATTCAAACATGGCTGAGTTTTATTTTGGCAACAGTCCTTGATTTTTCAGCGGACTCAAAGTAGAGTTTTGGTTGTTTATCCTATGAAGGGTGAAGATAAAGACACAGATTATGCAGCTAAACACTGCACACGTTTGGAACTCTTACACTGGCTGCAGAAACACATCACAACTAACTAATAAACAGCACCAGGTTTCATAACCTGTGACCATTTAGATACCTGTGAAGTACTTTCTTCCTCCTGTTTAGATACTGACTTTGACCTACTTCGACATAAAGATATTGACTCTGTAATACACCCAGTGCATTCTCTTACAAGTCTTCCTCTCTGTTTCAGGCATGTGATTTTTGCTCCCAGCAGTCATAATAAATACGCAGGCGAGTCGTTCCCTGGGATCTATGATGCATTGTTCGACATCGAGAACGCGGCTGACCCACAGAAGTCCTGGGAGGAAGTAAAGCGTCAAATCAGCATTGCAGCATTCACTGTTCATGCTGCCGCCATGACCCTAACACCACCTGCATGAGGTCCAGATAGTCTGATACCCATTGACAATTATGTTTTACAACTAGAGTGGAAGAAAAAAAAACCGCACCAAACACAGCAATGGACAATCCCGTTTTCCTGATGCAGCCATGAGCCAGGATTTTTGAGTCATTTGGTATAAAACTTTCTTATAACTTTTAGTGTCTTATTTGTCACAAGGCTATAGAAAATATATAATTTATGTGGGGTATTTGTCTACAATGTTGTTGTTTTGTAATTTTTGTTTTGTTGTTTTGTAATAATAACAGTATTTTGCTAAAACGGTGTAATAACAAACAAACCTACCTTACATGTGTCAGTAAAAACTGATATCTTCTCCATGCAATGATCTGAGAAAAACGGTTGAACATGTCATTAAAGGCACAAGGAGTTGTATATACATGCTTGAATTAACATGTATCTAATATGCATACTTGTTTTTTTTTCTTATTAAAAGTTTTGCACTTAGGACACTTGAGTCATCTGTGTGTCAAAGGCAATAACTTGATAAAAATTAACATAATCCCCTCCATAGGTGTATCAATCATTTCATGTGAATACTGCTACTCTGTATTTAATGTTATTTTTGTTCCTTTATTTTCTTCAGTATGTAAGCCCACCGAAGTGTTTTGAATAGTACCACTGGAGGGCGCTGCAGTTGAGAAAATAGTTGTTGAAATTTCCTCATAAATCACTTTTTCTCCAAGAACTTCATTTTACTTTATTTTAACTGGCATTAAGATGTTTTTAACTACCTAAATTACAGTATTTGTTGACATTGTTACTCAGTAACATTTCTAGATTGTTACCTAGAACACACAGAAATGTGCTGCAGAGTTAAACTGGAGTACAACAGCATAACATTGTTGACCCTCTATTCTTGCACTTTGCTCTTACCTCAAAGTATTATGTAGTATCACACTCAAGACTCAACGCTTTGCCGTCAAAACCAGTGTCTTTAGTGTGTAGTCTCGCCTTACACGTAAAACAGGAACCCAAGAGTGTCTTTTGCTGAATCCCTGTCGCTTGCAGGTTGAGAATAGACCTTTGAAGAGCAGACAAAAAAGTGTTCAAATGTACGCTTTATATGGGCATCATGATTTGTTTGAATTGACTCATTCTGAATCAGCTTTAAACCTAAGAACCCTTCTGGTTATCTTAGACTGTGTTTCAGTGTTTATCTTCCTCTAATCACCCTCTTGTTCTGAGCAGATACAGTATTTGAATTTGTATGTGCCGGTACTGTCCTTTAGTTCAACCCTTTCAGCAGGCCCATTGTGATGAGGAAACCATATTTGCTTTTTACTGGCTCCTTATCACTAACACAAACCACAAATACAGCTGCAACCTTTTCACTATCTCGACAACAAAAGCCTGAGATAAAGCAGCACGAGTTTTTTTGCACAATATATCCAATGCTTAGGTATTAAAATGCTGCCAAGCAAATGTAGTGAAAACTTAGCTGCAGAGGGTTTATATTTTGAGTTAAGTTGATTTACACTGACAGATATTTCAATAGAAGTTACAGCGTTGTAATGCATACTGGTAATGACAATAAAATAGTCTAAAGAAGCAGTCCCAAAGTCTTCCAAAGAGACATGAAAGAGTGAAAACCTGCAAACCTCCAGTGTACCTTCTCCCGTGGTTTGACAGAGTCTCCTCAAGGTTTCATCTCCATCATGGTCATCTCTCTCGCCTGAACTCTTCAACTCCACATTCTCCTACTTGTTGGACTGATCTGCAGACATCTCACATAAACAATGATAACAATAAATGCATTAAACATCACTCAGAAAAAACAAAGCTTATGTCATAGAAGTAATCAATGGTGTTAATAACTTAATCTGTATTATAACATTTTGTTATGAGTTAGCTGAGTTATCTTGATTTGAAGCTGCCTGGGAAACAGACTTTTATAGCATGATACTGATGTCTCTTATAACATGACAATTTTTAATGTTTCCACTGGCTTCCACAGAGCAACTATTTGCATGTTATATGACTGAACAAACTAGTCTCACTGTTATGGCTCTGAACTAGGATTTGAATGTGGCTCAAGCAAACAGGAGGTAGTGTTTGATAAACACATAGGCCTCTTCGTTTAATTATAATATGGCCTTCCTACCTTGAAGATTAAATTCAGAGGGAAACGAGAGAGACAAAACAAAGACAAAATAAAAGTGGTTGTATAGTTAACCTATGTGCATCAGAAGCTACGGTAATTATTTGCAAAAAGGGTCAAACTGCATGCTACTCCAACTTTTAATGACGCATTGGAAAAACAAGGGAATACTAACAAATACCAAACAAAACTGCCAGTTTCATTTAAAACTGTGTTTCATAAAAGTTTGAGGGGTTATTCAGATGACTGTTTCAGGAGCACACCTCTGGTCACCACAAGCAGAAATGTTAGCAAACAGCTTTTGGAAAACCAAACAGAACTGTTTCATAACGATAAAGGAAGTGCTGACAGTTACAGTGGATAGCGAAAGTCTACAAACCCCTGTTAAAATGCCAGGTTTTGTGATGTAAAAAAATGAGACAAAGATAAATCATGTCAGAACTTTTTCCACCTTTAATGTGACCTATAACATGAACAATTCAATTGAAAAAACATTACATTTTTTAAGGGAGAAGAATAAAAAATAAATAACTAAAATAATGTGGTTGCATAAGTGTACACACCCTCATAACTGGGGATGTGGCTGTGTTCATAATTAACCAATCACATTCAAACTCATGACAAATAGCAGTCAGTATACACCTGCCATAATTTAAAGTGACTTTGATTAATCCCAATAAAGATCAGCTGTTCTAGGAGGATTTTCCTGACATTTCCTCAGTTGCATCTTTCAGCAAAAGCCCTGGTCCACAGAGAGCTTCCAAAGCATCAGAGGGATCTCATTGTTGAAAGGTATCAGTCAGGAGAAGGGTACAAAACATGTTCCAAGGCATTAGATATACCAAGGACCACAAAGACACTCATCATCAAGTGGAGAAAATATGGAACAACAGGGACATTACCAGGACCTGGACGTCCCTCCAAAACTGATGAAAAGACCAGAAGAAAACTGGTCAGGGAGGCTCTGAAGAGTCCTACAGTAACATTAAAGGAGCTGCAGGGATTTCTGACCAGTACTGGCTGTGTACTACATGTGACAACACCTCTCCTATTCTTCATATGTTTCGGCTATGGATAGGGTGACAAGATGGAAGCCTTCTCTTATTAAGAAAAACATCCAAGCCCGGCAAAATGTTTCAAAAACATACATGAAGTCTCTCACAAGCATCAAATGTTTTATGGTCTGATGAAACCAAGGTTGAACTTTTTGGCCATAATTCCAAAAGGTATGTTTCGCATAAAAACAACATTGCACATCACATAAAGAACACCATACCCACAGAGAAGCATGGTGGGGGCAGCATCATGCTTTGGGGCTGGAACCAGGGCCTTAGTCAAGGTGAAGGGAAGTATGAACAGTTACAGATACCTGTCAGTTTAACACAAAACCTCCAGGCTTCCATTAGAAAGCTGAAGATGAAGAGGAATTTCACCTTTCAAGACGACAACGAAACCAAAGTATACATCCAAATCAACAAAAGCATGGCTTCACCAGAAGAAGATTAAAGATTTGGAATGTCCCAGCCAGAGCCCAGACCTGAATCCAGTTGAATATCTGTGGGGTGATCTGAAGAGGGCTGTGCACAGGAGATGTCCTTTTTTGTAAAGAAGAATGGGCAAATATAACCAAATCAAGATGTGCCATGCTTCTAGAGTCCTACAAAAAAAGACTGAGTGCTGTAATACAATCAAAAGGTGCTTCAACAAAGTATTAGTTAAAGGGTGTGTACACTTATGCAACCACATTATTTTATTTTTTTATTTTTTTATTCTTCCCCCTAAAAGATTAGATTTTT
Organism: Notolabrus celidotus; assembly: GCF_009762535.1. Classification (NCBI taxonomy): domain Eukaryota; kingdom Metazoa; phylum Chordata; class Actinopteri; order Labriformes; family Labridae; genus Notolabrus; species Notolabrus celidotus. The sequence continues at coordinate 13,095,539 of NC_048285.1, forward strand.
TTTTCAGTTGAATTGTTCATGTTATAAGTCACATTAAAGGTGGAAAAAGTTCTGACATGATTTATCTTTGTCTAATTTTTTTACATCACAAAACCTGGCATTTTAACAGGGGTGTGTAGACTTTTGCTATCCCCTGTAGCTATGGCATGTACTTGACATTTAATATATTCAAAATATAACATCAGCTTTTTCCTTAAAATAAACAACACACATATCAAGTTTCAATTTACCCAACCCAAGATGATTCAACCTTGAGTCAGGGGTACATCAGTCTCACACTATCAGTGTAATCGGGCACTAAATCAAAATGTCATCAGTGTTTTAAAGTCAGTATTAATGTTAAACTAATGAAACCGTGGTTGGGGTGTTTCACAGGTAAAGGGTGGAGCAGGTAAACAGCTCTATAAAGACATGCACCCTGAAGGCTGGAGCTCATATTTCCCTACCAACCCTCCTAAAACATTCAAGAGTGCGACGACTCATCATTTCCTAGGTAAGTTTGTTGTTTGATTAAAACAACACAAATACTAAAAACTGTACTTTTGTCGCTTAATCTTGTAAAACTACTTTATAAAGGGTTACATATCCAGTAAATAGTTATATTTATGCGGATGAGGACATTTCATATTATAAAATAGGTGATCAAGCTGGGTTTTTTTTAAATATGCTCAATGTTTCATGTACTGTAAGTTGTATGACAAAGTACCAAACTGATGATCCTTGAATGTTCTTTAAGAGAAAGGGCACAGCATACTTTAACAGTATTTGAGAGTCAAAGCACTAAGACGCAGACAGCAGGGTTTAACAGTGTGGGTATTTACATCATCAGTTATTGTAGTTTATATGAAATGGGCTGTGCACTTCTTTAATTTGTTAAATGTTTTTCTTCAGTTTTAGGCCATGGCTCATTTCATCCATCTATCACTGCTGATGGGTATGTTCGGCTCCAGCCGCTCTTTCTTAGAGGCTATTGGTGATCTCATCAGTAACTGCAGGGTGTTAATCACGAAAGAAATGAATGTATATCAATGCAAATTTGTTTCTAATGTGTTCACCACTCTATTACAACACATTCATCCCTTTGCATTTGTAAAGACATGTCAGCAGAAGTGGAATAGAAAATAGATTTGTTTTTTTGTGTATGCACTCACACTCAAACAATTCTCTGGCTTCTTCTAGGTCTTCATTTTTTCTCTCTGAATTACTTCAGCTGTGGAACCTCTGGCAAGTCATTTCATTTCATATTTAAAGGCCCTGTGAGGAGTTTTGAACTGGCTGAGAAACAGTCTGAAAATGATACTGATGCCTCTTGATGACCTTCAATAGCAAACAAGACCATCAGCAGCAACACTGAAACCTTCTCTGTTGTAATTGTTGATGCCTTAAACCGCCGTGAGGGGGTAGGTGTCAGACCAGATGATGGACGTCTCGCTTCAGAAACAGCCTTTATTTGACTGTTTTCATGGAAAATAATCACATTGCCTGATAAAGTTGACTGTTAAAAGACAACAGGATGAGGCTTTTGTTGAAAACACTACTTTTGCATGTATAGGACAAGAGATAAGAGGTATCACTTTGTCCACAAGGGGGCGCCAGAATCAATACAAAACAAAAGTTCCTCACAGCAGCTTTAACATGCAATATTTTTAATATGCATTATCTTACATTTTTTTACAACCAATAATACTGGTCATAATGGTCCCGAGAGTCACATGCACTCTGGGATTTTCTGCTGAATTAAAAAAAGTTTGAATTTTGTCCCATCAAGGCAACTTTGGAGAAACCAAAGAGATACGGACGCAGAGATGGAGGATATGGATATGCACAGTACATGTGTTAAGTTGCAACATGCACAAACTTGCACTCACCTTTTCTTTTTTTTTTTGAATGATGCAGATCTGACGTTTTATGAAGAACCCAAAAGCTGGATTGACGCGCTGCAGCACTGCCGCAACAACAGATCTTCCCTAGTTGAAATTCGTAACGAGGCTTCGCAAAAAGATGTAGAGGAACTGCTGCAAAATAAAACACAAGTAATGAACGGAAACGAGGTTTGGATCGGTCTGGAAAGGTCCATCTTTGGTTGTGGCGTCGCTTGGAAGTGGATTTCAGGATCAGAGTTTAAAAATAGCTCTCTGTGGAACAACGGCTTAGCTGTGGACCCCTTCAACCATCACTGTGGAAAGATCATCTGGTCTGAAAACCAATCCAAGTTGCAGGATGCCAACTGCCAATATCCCCTGCCCTTCATCTGCCAAGATCCAATCTGATGAATGTTATTTGATTTTTTTTGCTGTTTTTCCTTTGCAGTCAAACAAAGGCCTCACTTTTATCAACTGCGATAAAGATGAAGGTGTATCATCTTAATAGCTTGTTTTCTGTTTCAGCAACACAGGTCTCTCCCCCTTGTGATGATAATTAAAGAATCATAGTGTGCAGGAAATGACGGGGGCCAACCAGCTTATCCTTTTGATTCTTGTTCCAGTGACTTCTGGATTTTGTATTCTCTTTTTATTTGTTCTCTTATGACTGATTTAATATTCTTCTCTGTAAAACCACTTTGATTAAATGTTGTACGCAGCAAAGCGCTGGGGCTTGCTCTATATTATTCATCCAATAAACATCTTCCTCTTCTCATTTTTGTTCAAACACTTTTATGATTTTGACACATAACAAGTACCAAGGACAATTCTAAAAGAAAGAAACTTTTGTTTGTAAGAGTTCACGACTACAGCGTTCAAGGAAGAACTGATTTAGTAACAAGTACATGACTGTAAAACTCTGACTTGGTATATAATCGCTATCAATGGTTCAATCTCATAACTCAGTTTCAAAGAAGTTGGGATACTGTGTAATATGTAAATAAAAACAGAATGTAGTGATTTGCAAAATATAGAAACCCAGGATTTTAATTAAAAATAGCTCAAAGACAGCATGTCAAATGTTCAAAGTGAGAAATGCTACACTGTTGGCCTAGCAGTTCAAGTGCGCTCCAGAGGCTATAGTCCTCGTTGCAGTGGTCGCTTGTTCGACTCCTGGCCTCAGCCGTATGCTGCATGTCTTCCCCCGCTCTCTGCTCCCTACATTTCCTGTCTCTCTTCAGCTGTCCTATCAAATAAAGGCGAAAATGCCTCAAAATATAACAAAAAAAAATAGAAATGTCATATGTTTAGGAAAATTGCATGCCCATTTTAAATTTGAACAAAAAAAGTCAGAACAAAACTGGAAAAGACTGGAAAAGTAGTGAAATGCCAAAGACAGACACCCAGAGGAACATGGTGCAGTAATAAGGTTGACGAGCAGCAGGTTATAAAATGACTGGGTATGAAATAGCATCCCAATGAGATTTTTCGAAGCACAGATGGCAAGGGGTTTGAAAGTTTAGGAACAATGTGAGTTAAAGTTACACCTTTTAAGTCTTTCATTTATTCGCAACATTAACTTTGCACCATGAGAGTCTTTGTAAACTTAGAATATGGTGCATTTTCTTTGAAAGATGAATTCAAATAATTGTTCTTTTGTTGCTCTTAACTTTTCAGATCATAGGAAAAAAAGTATTCAAATAAAAGTTCAATAAAATAATTAATTAAAAATAAAAACCTAATGAAGGAAAATTCCTTCAGAGGAGTTATCAGTGTTCATTGTAAAACATGATGGACATCAAGCAGAGTTTCACAAACTAAAGTGTGCCAGAAAACAGAGAAAAACTATGTATAAAGTCAATTTTGCCAGAAGTCTCTTTTCAAAGCCAACAAAAACAAACATGTTTTCACAAGACAAGTGTGATGAGTGTGATCACTTCCTCAAGCACCACTCCTGAATTCTGTCAGAAGATTTAACAGAGCAGGCAATCCCTTTCTCATATTCATCATATCCTTAAAAGCAACTTCATGATTTGAATCCATCCCACACTCACTCGTCTTCTTGGCTTAACTCTCTAAGGCACTCCTTTAAGTTCTCCACCCGGTCTGTGTATTTTTCCCCAGCAGTCTGTATCTTCTCCTCCAGCAGCCGCTGCACTTCTTTCTGCCCGCCGAGCTTTGGTGTGTTGTGGTGGAAGAGATACCGGCTCAGCTGATTGTCGTGGCAGGACGGGGAAAGTACGCCGCACAGAAAGCGCAGGAACATGTCGTACTGGCCAAGCTGGGAGCTTAAGGTTAGTGTCAGGGCGCAGTGGACCAGGGCAGCTGCTGATTTGGTCTGATCCTTGGATGCAAAGATCTTGGCCAGATGCAAGCCCCCAGACTCCAGAACATTCTTTGATTCTGTGCGAAACACCGTGAAGACGTAGAGAGCGGCCAGGAACTCCTAGAGGAGAAAAGACAGGTTCTGTTTTTGTTTTTAAGCTTCTTTGTGGGTCTCCGCGTGGCTCAGGGACATGCCTCTGCTAGGTAGATTTTGCAAGCAGATGGCTGGTCTTCCGCAGTTATTAAAGGCCAAGTGACGTGATTATTTAATTGAAATGTTAGGCCTGTCTTGCAGATATTTACAGTATTTGTAAGTCAAAATAAATCTTATATAAAGCTGAAAACATATACACATCTTGTTGAATAAGAATATTTGCCTGACTTGGAGTGAATTTAACTTGCTTAAAAACAAAACCTCTATCGACATCATGATTCAGAGCTGTGTGTTTGGACCTTAAGGGGTAAAACCTTTAAGTAGGGAGGTGTAGGTAGCAGGTTTGATCAGTAATATCACAACAAAAAGCAACATTTATACTTTAACTCAATTTTCAGTTTAGGGGTAGTTTTGCTGTTTTCGGAATCAAGAAGCTTTCTCGTAGCTAAGCTCAAGTCTAGGTAGAGCGTTCTATTGCTGTCTGACATCAAACTCAGGAGCAGTAGATGAGCGCTGACACACAGGCCTGCAGGTGTAACCGACTATCTACTCCATGTGACGGTGACATCATAAGAGATAATTAGGGATGCACCGAAATGAAAATTCTTGGCCGAAACCGAAAACCGAAAATGAGGAAACCAGGGGACAGTTGTAACATTTCACTCCTTGGATTTGAGATTAAGCCACGTATTTTCTGTTTGTGTTGCACAGGCATTTTCTAGGCCATTTATTAGCAGACACTTGAAGCTAGTTTGTATAGCAGTTTGAACACACTGGGTTAAAAGAGCTCAAAGTTATAGACAGAAATGTCAAAAATGTTACAACTGTCCCCGGTCTCCCCTACCATTGCATTTATGGCACTGACTGTGTAGTAGGATCTCATTGAACATATCAGACACTGAGGGTGCATGCCCCTCATCTGGTTCAGAGAGACAAGTCCTTCTTTCTGCACTCTGTTCTTCTTCTCCTCCGCTGTGCACTTCTCCACATCCATCGCGGCCTGGATCATTTCTCGTGCGCGCTGCTTTATTCCCACATCCAAGTAATGATCTTTAGAACGTGGATCAAGTATAGTCTCGGTGAAGTGCAGAGGATCTGAATAGATCTCAGTGAAACGTGCTGACAGACTCTAAGAGTGTACTTTTCATTGTTTTCACTCCGTGCACCGTCTCAACCTCTTTTAATAGAAGACCCTTTAGCGCTGCAATTAAAGGAATAACAGATGCAGACATGTTGGCCCTTATGCAGACAAGCACATACTGGCCGTGGTTTTTGCTTGCGTCATCACAATATTCTGTTATGGCTGTGTTGTTTCGGTGATAAAAGTCTTGCGGCCAAAAAATGAAATGCACTTTTGGGCCATTTTCGGCCCGAATTTTCAGTGCAACCCTAGAGATAATGTATGGTGAGCGAATGGTGTATGGTTTTTTAAAGCTGATTAGCAGGGAGGTTTTGTCTCACCCTGGTTAATACAGCTAATTCATTTCAGCTATTTTATTTCAAACATGTAAAAATGGAACAGAGTGCTTTAAATAATTTTATGAAAATCGTATCAACTTTGACAAAAGATGTCTCATTGCAAGAGAAAACGGCTTTAACATTGCCAGCTTCTTGAGCTAATTTGCTACATTTTTCTGGTGGGGTATCTTCGGTGTAATAAAGCTTGGTCTATACAGAGGTACTGGTAGGCTGGCTTGCTATGATTTTTAGACAGCTTGCCTATCACTGGTAATTGGAGGGCCTGCACCACTCCATTATTCACAAAGCTCCACACAAACTGGAAGAAATATGCATGTTCATTTCAAAACTTCACCCTGCACATATTGTCAGTTTTACTTACTGGGATTTGATATCTTTTCTCTTTTAATCTCTTATTTTTGTTTGGTTTTATTCTTCTGACTTTGTTTTATTTCTTTTTACCATGTTGTTGTTGGTTTTAGCCTTTTTTTAACATGTTTTATTCCTTTTCATCTTTCTTGGTCTAACTTTTTTAGTTACTTTTTAGTTTGTGGCCCTTATTTTGCTTAACTCCCTGCAGTTCTGTTGTTATTTTTAAACATTTTTAATAATTGTATTTCTTGCACTTCTCTTTGATTTTTATTCTTTTTTAAAAAAAAAAAAATTCTCTTTTTTTTTCATTTGTAAAGCACTTTATAACACTGTTTTGAAAAGTGCTATATAAATAAAGTTTATTATCATTATTATTATTACACAAATACATCCCATAAGGAGTAAAATATGGTTCGACCTCCATTTCACTTTAACTAGGAGTAGCAGAACCTGTTTTTTTGGCAGCTTTATTTAAGAAATAAGGTTCAAAGTACATTGTTGGAGGGAAGTTAATTTTCTGCTTTCAAGTGAAAAACTGAAATGACGCGGAAAAAGAGAAACGGATAACCTCACCCACACATCTCAGTGAAGTCAGTGATTCTAAATCTGCAGTACTATCTTTGTGACCCTTCACACTGTCCCTCTCTCACTGTCATGTGTCTTCTAATCTGAAAATTCCTTTTACCTGTAAGGAGAGGTGTATAAAGCAGAACGTCCTCCTCCCATCTGAGGCTGCAGTGAAGAGCTCAGTGCACAGACCGGAAAACACCGTCACCTCTGTTAAATCCAGGCCGCACTCTTTCACATCCTCCTCGAAGAACACAGCGGTGTTCCTCTCCAGCATCTTAAAGGCCAGCTTTCCCATCTTTGTCACCAGGTTTCTGTCGTCATTCGTCCATTTCTAAACGGAGAGAGGATATCAAATTTACAAATCCTAAAAGTTGTGCTTTTTATGGCTTTAAAATCTAAAAGTTGATCAAAAGTAGTGAGCAAGCCATAACCAGGAAATGGCTGAATTAAGAATCCCCAACAATCAATGAATGGAAATAAATTATTCAAGAAATGTATTGTATGGAACAACTGACTTTCTCACAAAGACATGCAACGAAAAAAGGTGAAAAATATTGTAAGAACTGGACAACTTATATGAATGTGTAATGATGTCTATATTTGTTTATGTTCTGCTGTGGAAAATGCCTTGTTTGTGCCTCCTGTGGACAACCTTGAACTGACAGGACCTTAAGGATTTTAAAGAAATTCTCAGACACTAAAGAACTGGATATACATGCTGTTGAATAACACAGCTAGTCACCCCACTATGGTATATCATGTCAAGCATTTTACTTCACTTATGATGATGACCCTGTCTGTCTTATGTTCTCAGTATTGTTTGTAAAATATTTGTTACAGAACAAGAAAAATATAGTCTAAAAAAAAAAAAAGTGGATCAGAAGACATTAAAAAAGAGCCTCAAGAAATACTGAAGCCTCTGAAGATATTAATACAACTCATTTGTATTAAACTGAATCAGATAAATGGTTGTCAATGATTTTATATCCTCCACATTACTGTGTATCTACTCCTCAACAATAGATGTCCAAACCTGAACCAAACTGTCGTAAAATAAAAAGTTGAGAAAAATTGTGGACAATCAATAGGAAGAAAACCAATGGGTGACATCACTGAGACTATATCTTTTACACAGTTTATGACAAAAGTTCATTACCAGTTCATTTTCTGCCTTCCCGTAGTAGAACTGCAGCCTTCGATTGATCTGGACAATCACAATGCTGGAGAAGAAAAGTGTCATCCTGGGCGGGTGCTGCCCATAGCCCTGAAAACGGAAGCAGCGCTCGAACACAGTGGCCAACATCCAGCAGACAAACGGCTGGTGAGCGAGAATCTTGAGTGTTGGTAGGCGCTTGTAGTGTGTCATGACCTTCTCTGCTACCACTGGATTGCTAAAGCGCTTCTTCATGTAGTCATCTTTCATCTCCTCACTGAAGAATTAAAGGGAGAGAAAACATGAGAATATGACTGAAACAGCAACTGACATGGGTGACAGTGAGTTTAGAATGAAACTATATTTCAAGGGTGCATAAATAGCTTGTAAACTAAAGCTAAAACAGCAGCTAATGGAATAATTACGTGGACAAAAACACATTGTGATATGACAGACATTAAGTAGATCTCCACACACACCTGAACCCCTGTATTTCTGTGACAACATCTATGAATCTGGATGGTATTTGTGAGACAGCCGCCCGTCTTCCCAAGATCCAGACCCGAGCACCACGGAGCACAGTTCCTCTGATGATATTTACAATCAGGACATCCGGATGCGCCTGGGTGTAGTTGTCATTTATTTCAGGAGTACCCTGGAGAGAAAATACAGACATAAAAATAAAAATGTATCACATTCCTGCCTACATAAAATGTATCTCTTTGTCTATTACACTATTCAAATTTGTTGAGTTAACTGTCAACGGGTTAATGTGAAAGCAGTGCAAAATAGAGAGATTTCTAAACTCTTAATGCAGGGTTATATTTACAATTCAGGTTTTAGATGTTGATAAATGTAAATGGATCATGTGTAAGTGTGTGTGAGAGTGTGTGGAATACCTCCCAGTCCAGAGAAGCTTGGTAACAATCAAATGAGTCCATCATGATGAGAAATTTGCAGCCCTCTTCCTCAAGTAATTTAAAGTCCTGGCACTCAGGATAACAGTAGTCCAACATTTCCATGATGGACATCGACTGTGGAGGGTTTCTGTCTCGTTGAAGCCAGAAATTTCTGAATGAAAGTTTGATGGCAAACTGCAGATCCTAAAGAAAACAGACAGGAGTAATCATTTGAAATAGGACAGGTAAAGTACATTTGTTTTACTTGATTTTTAAAATGACAGTGAAATGTGAAAAATCACCTTGTTTGCACGCTGTTCTGCCCAGTCCAGGGAGAATTTCCCCACAGATACAGACATGCCCATTCCTGGAATCCCCGTGGTCACTACCGTCCTCACAGGCGTGCCATCTTCCTTCTGCAGTCGGAACAGATTGTTTAAGCCAACGAAGGTGTCCGAGCTGGGGACCTGGAGAAGTGATGGAGGGGATTGTCTGATTTCGTGGGAGGGGTTAACTCCTCCATAACCACAGGTGGAGATCTGGGGCTCAACGTAGATGGTGTCTAGAAGATTCTGCCTCCCGGCTCGGACCACCCCCTCTCGGATGACACGATGCTTCCTGATCAAATACTGACTCAGATGATAACGGATCAATGCTGTCGGTGCAGAGAGGATGAGAACAAATCTATTAATTCATTAATATACAAGATCCTTTGCCTTTCCTCTGAATCCATTTCAACGTATATCTTTAGTGTTTGGTATTACATTGCGACCAATTTGACAGATTTCTCTAAAAATAACACTCAAGGAGCATTTAGTACTGCTTCAGGTTAATTATAAAAACTAACTTGTGTAATTTTAGAACACTTACACGCCAAACATCCACAAATCAGTACAGTCAACAGCTCTTCTTTTCTTTTGTAAAATAACTGATATGGCTGATATACATTTATAGTCATCTGAATTTGATTGAACTCTTTTCGCACCAACAAAAGTCACCTGTGTTTGGATAAAAACCAGTGTTCACTTGCCTCTCTTGCACTTTTGCCGTAGTTTTTCTGCCTCCTCTTTCTTGCTGATGTTACCGAGGGTACTTATTGTATGCAACAGAGAGCGATCCATTCCTGCAAAACAGATTATTAAATCTAATGTATTAGTTTTTATTAAACACTGCAAATAAACCAACCCAATAGTCAAAATGTGCTTTCCCAAGTGCTTCCCTGTTTGTACAGTAAGTGCGATTTCTCACCGAGGATCTCTATGATCTTGTCCACAAAATCCAGAATGTCTCCATCCATCACCTGCTGCAGGGTTATACTAGATTCCCATTGGTAAAACCACATCTTAAATTTGAAAAGCTCTTCCTTGGTGAGGGCTGACAAAGTCTCCTGAATACTCTGCAGACAAAGTACCAATCAAAGTAATTATTTCATTGTGCAAAAATGATTCACACACCCTACAAAGATCAGCATTTAAATCATATCCTGTATTAATACACCTGAAAATATAGGATAAAGGATAACTTAGAAGAGTTAATAGAAAAAAAAGTGAAACATTATTTTTAGAACATGCATAATCAGGTTAAATAGAGTTTAAAGACTGAAAAAGCCTTCTCCGTGAGGACAAAAAAGACTATGCATTGTAGACCAAAAGAGCTGCACCAACCTTAAATATATAGGACAGGTCCTGCTCTCGGTGGAGTCTACCTGGCTGGCCATTTTCATCCATCTGCGTTGTATCATCTAGTTCAAGAGGCTCAGGTGGTTCTGGGGAATGATTCACCAGAATTTCATCCATGTTGTCCTCATCATCTGGTTCAGAGGAAATCTCGATATCAGAAGACCTGCAAGACCACAGAAACCCCACAGTACAGTCAGAAAGTGCACTGCAAAGGCAGAAAGTGATGAAGATGGTATAAAAAAAAACAGTTGATAAACCCTTTTTTAGGGTACAAGAAACCCTAGTAGGGATGTAAGGATATATCGCAAATCGCTAAAAAAGTCGATACAAATAAGGGTGGATTAAAATCCATTCAACATAATTTGTATCTGGATATTATTCTTAAACAGTAGAAGGCGCTGTCTGCATTATGCTCCGCTTGTTCAACATCATTAAGTCTCTTGCTCTGCTCTCTCATCACTCGCTGAGTGGAGGTGTTTTAAGTTTAAAGCATGTTTCGATGTGAATCAGCTGACGGTGCACAGCGGAGAACTCAGCTGGGGGCTGCAGCTGAGTGACAGGTCTCCACAAACGTTTTTTTCCCCACTGCTGGACTGATTATGACCCAGTTGCGCCCCCGGCTGACACATGAACGCATTCACATGCTTCTTTTTCTCAATAAAAACGAGTAGACAGAAAACTGGACACTGTGAATCTGAGATATGATCCTGTTCAGTTGTCCTGTTGCAGTAAATCCACATGTTGAAGTCTGAGTCTTCACTCTATGACCATGCGTCCACGGAGATTATTTATAAGCCTGCCCCTTGTCCATATTCAGTGTGTTAACATTTTGAATACCTCAATATGATCCTTAGCTGTTTAATACTGTCAGCTTTATACACTGTTTCATGAAGGAAAATTTGATTTAGGGGAAAAAAACACATTTGACATTATTTTCAACACGGAGACGTTCACGTTTTTGTAATGATTAAACAATATTAGATCGTTAACATTTACAAAGATCGATCAAGTAAGCAAGAATACTTGAAATTTAAATCCCTAATTTAAAGAGATTTACCTTATTTGTTTTAATATTTAATACTTTCAATTGGGAATCATTCACTTTCCATTCCTTTATATTTGTTCTGAAATTTTCCAACAAGGTATTTTTGTACGGTCATTTTTAGTTTCTTTGCAAGGTACAAAAAAGTGTGCAGTGGTTTTATTTGAGTTACAGCACACCTTAAAAATGAAAAAGGAAAAAATATATATTGCAACTGTCCATATCTGAGAATTAAAAAAAAAAAGTTGTTTAAATTTTGAGTTAAATCCAGTTTTCTTTAAAATCGTTTGAGAATCGTGAGTGAATCATATCTTGAACCAAAATTAGGATTCGAATCAAATCGTTGGTTGAGTGTATCCTTACATCCCCTAACCCTTGGGTAACTTTCAAAGGTTTCAGGTGTTCATATTGTTGGAGTTCATGTAATCATATGTTATTCCATTCAAATTTGAGAGCAACAGTTGAAATATACTACATAAAATGTATGGCATTGACAGGCGTCAACGTAAGAGAACCAAAGGAACCACAGCTGTTGCCTCTGATTCAGTCAGTTTCATCACAAACAACTGTGCATATGTGTGATTTACAACCTGGTGTTAATGACAACAGCTCCTGGTGGTTTGGTCTGCTGTGTGGTTACAGTGTAGAGAGTCTCTGGAGAGTCTGAGCGATTCAGTTGAAACCTGGAGAAAAAAAAATGGGACAATATATACCAGGTAAGGTTTGGTTTACCTCTAGTTATCATCGTCTAAGTCATTGAAGCAAACTTAGACCTTGAAATGCTGGACAGTAAGCTCTAATGATCAGAAAATACATCTCTAGCAGCTTTGTCGCTCTGCTGTAAACGTGCATTTGAGAAATGTATAGAGTTGTTTAGTTTTGGATTTAAAAAGGCCTACCACACATATATTGTAATAATTTTCAACTAAATCATTCAACATTACCCTGTCCTCTCTGCAGAATATAGAACAGGTGGTGGCGCAGGACAGGAAGGGGTGGAAGGGGTGGATGAAGCGCAGGCTATGGCAACCTCTTCCTCATATTCCGACTCATATTCCTCCTCTTCCTCCTCCTTCTCCTCCTCATCATCACTGTCACTCTTCATTGACCCATAGCTGGAGGGAGGCCTCTCCCACTTTTTCTTCTCCTCTTCGTCATCCTCATCCTCCTGCCTAAGGATAACGGGGGTTAAAAACAGGGGTCTGAGGACAACAGTGGCTTTGACACCCACAAGGCAAAAAATAACTACAAACAATTTAATCTTGCGCATAATGCATATTACTTGAGTTACTCTTAGTGCACGCTGATGTGATAACACTGCTCAAGTAGTGAAGAGTAATACCAAACAAAGCCGATAGTGTGGGATATGTTTAACAACATAATAAGTGACCTACCTCTGTACTTCAATGTCAGGGTCCATGTCTTTACTTAAACAGCATTACAGCCCGGAGCTGTTGAGGTGATTCTTGAAGACCACAAAATATGAATCGCAGGAAGAGGAAACCAGCGAGTGTCAAAATACAGGGCGGTGATCTCCGCCGTCAACTCAACAAACTTAATGTTATGAACACCCGGACTACTTCTTCAGACAACAACAGAGACCCATGAAACTTGGTCAAATAGGCAATTTAGATTTCGAGTAAATTATATAAACACACGTAAGTTAGCCAACATTTCCAGAAACTTCCTTGACAGCTCCTATCTTGAACTTTCGGTTTGTAGCCGGATGTTGTTCCGTTGACTTCCGGACACAAACCTTCAGAATAAAATCACAATGGCGACAACAAGTTGCTTTTAGTGAAAAATTCAGTACATTTATTTACTAAGTGGAAAATTCACTTTGCTTTCATAATTCCGTGTACTGCGATTGCAACTTGATGTGCCTATATTGTCAATGTAAAAGATCGCGTGTACGTTAAAACACGATTATTATTTTAATTATTTTGTCTGTAGTTGTGTCACACTTTATTCAGCCTAAATTTCCGAGCAGGAGTTATGTTGACTACGGAAGAGGATTACGGCCTCTAAAAAAAAAATAATAATAATTAAGGTCCAATATATATTTCTGATTATCATTTTTCTGAGAAAAAAAGTTTGAATTCGAAAAAAGTCAGAGTTCTGGGATTAAAGTCAGAATTCTGACTTTTTCTAATAATAATAATAATAATAATAATAATAATAATAATAATAATAATAAATTGGACCTTCATTTTTTCCCCCAGTGGATTAAATTCAGAATTTTGAGAAAAATGTCAGAATTCTGACTTTTCTCAGAATAGTAATAAAAACATTTTTTTTTCAGCGGCCCTAATCCTCTTCTGTAGTTAACATCTTATTTTAATCCACATATCAGTTACAAATCAAATTTACGTCTTACCTCTGTACCATCATCGTTATGTCTTCATTTTCGATGAAGAGAACGATGAAGATAGTACCTTAGGATACTTAATGCTAAAGTAATGTCACAGCAATATTAAACCTCTAGTTAGGAAGAGACAGTCTATTTTTAATCGTTGTGAGGACCAAGTCTGCATCTGTATCATACTCTGTACTTTGCACGTACTAATGTTTGAATGAGACACACCGCAGTGACAACCGTTTCAAGGGTCTTTTTCCAATATTCCTTAAAACAGGTTAGTACATTTTTATAGTTTGGACTTTGAGTCAAAATCGTAAATATATATTGGGACCCATAAACAAAACCAAACCATAACCCATAAACCAAACACAAGTCCCACATTGCTCTGCCTTTGCAGACATCTACCTTTTTGTTTTTACAAATTAATTATATTAAAATAACACAAGGCAAGGCAATTACATTTTTACAAGATTAGTAAGATTTATGGCGTTTTTGGTAATATTAAAAGGTAGAAATGCTGTACAATATGTATATCAAAATGATATTCCTGCTTTATTAAAACATTAACATTACATTGATGACAGAATCTAGATGAAATAACTATCTACTTCACTCCAAATATTTTGCACTGTGCATTAAGGTGACCATGGCCCTGGTGTGTAATTTAAATCTGTTTATTGACAAACATATAAATATAATACAGAGAAAAATAAAAGAAAATTAAGACAAGACAGTAAAAAGGTCTCAAAAGACAACAATAAAAATGTCATTGCAATTGTGAGTTTAAAAAAAAGTTTGATTGAGTAGAACCTCCTCACATCTTCATCCTGCTCATCATCTGTGAAGTGAAACAAATCAGATTAAACTTCAGATAGCAGAAAAACTCTTCATGAAAACAACATCAAGAGGAAATTTCATAAGAGACTGAAACCAAGTGCTGAGTTTAGTGTTGTTATACAAACATGCGGACACCTTCTAAGTGGTTATAAAAATATTATCACACCATTAATTATTATGGCTAAAGTGACAACCAGCAACCAGCCAGTGGGAAGAAGAGACCAAACCCAAAAAGCAAAATTGAAATGACTTTCAATGAACCTTTTCAGACTTCCGGCAAGATTTTCCACATCTATAGTCACGTGCTTCTGAAAAAAAGTGTTTCTCAGTTACTGAGATTTGATGACAGAGTAGGAACTTATAAAGAATTTAGAAACAGATCCACAGCTCCGCACAAATGCACAGAACTTGACTTTCATTAATCTTAACAATATGCCAAATGTTGGTTTGTATGGAAGCCAGTTGTATCTTATTTTGTTTGGGTTTCTCTTGATTATTTCTGTAATGTCTTTGTTGTATTTGATCTTTGTCTGAATGGAAAATTCCATAAATAAACCATGACTAAAAAAAAAATGTTGGTTTGTATTTGATGTATTTTCCTGTACCAGCAGGTTGCGCTGGTTGGAAATCAAATATAAAAAGCACATCTAATATTATTTTTGGGTGCCAAGGGATTCTTTTTATTCTTTTGTTGCCGCAGTGTCAAAACAGGTATTGATATAACTTGATTTTAATAAGTACCCCATGGAAGTTCAAAATTCTGGTATTGCAACAACTCTCTATAAGTCTCTTCTCATAACTGAGTACAACATGTTAACAGTGATGTAAATGTCAGCAGGGAGCAGAGGGAGCGATCATGGCAAAAAGAAAAATGTACAGCCTGTCTGAGCATTTTGAAATCATGAAAAGTTAAGCTGGTTTTAGAAGTAGTTCATTTAAAAAGGGTTTGGCACCAAAACCGTATGGACAAATTGCTTCCTTGATGCAGTTGCCACAGAATTTCAGTTCTGTAAATACAAAAGCTGACTTTTAAAAACCTCACTATATGATGGTAGAAAAACCCACATGATTAACTTCAAAACAATGCAAGCTATAACATGCCTCACATGACTTGAAGTTTTAAGATGAAATAAAAGTAATTTAAATATCAGCTGATTCTCAATCACACCTGCTGCAGCCACTGCACAACAAGCAGTATAGTTACATGAGCGAATTGCATTGACAGACATTTTCTATGTCTCCCTAAAGTAAGATCATTTCAGTGTCTTTTATTTCCCTAAATGGATTTGTCTGTGTGTATGTTTACCTTGCGGGCACTTGACAATCCTGGGGACTTTCCAGTCGAGCTGTTTGCTCGTGGAGACTTCCTGAGTCCTTTAGCCGAAACCTGAGGTGACTTAAAGCTTCCTAGTCTGCTGGATCGTCCGGCTGTAGTGGGAGCTTTTCCTGGGGCTATGTTCTCCTGGTACTTGCGAGAAGATGATTGAGTGGGAGACTTCTTAGAACTTTTGCCAGGAGACTTTCTGGTGGAGCTGCGCAGTTTGTTCAGCCCTTTCTTTAGGTAGCTGCTGTTTTTAGGGGTGTTGTCGATAGTGAACATCATAGACTGTCTCCGGTCAGCCTAGGAAAATTACACATGTGTTATTGTCAGAGAAACATGTATAATATGTGTGTTCAATGACAACATGAAGGAAGCTATTTTGTCACTGTTTCCATTTGACACTCACTGGACTGAGGGCAGGGTGCAGCTGAGAGCTGGAGGGACCCACATTTTTGTTTTTGGGAGTGAGTGGACGGGGGAAGCAGCTGGCCTTCACCTTTTTCTGCAAAAAGGAAAAAAAGGGAAAGACAAAGTAAGAATAAGGGCAAACAGAGGGTTTCTGGGAGTTACATTTGTCACTAGTAGACATTTTTCAAACTTCTTACTGTCCAGTGGCTACAAAGAATATGCTACAGATTTGCAATGATCTTTTAGGTAGTAACAGAGACATGAAATTAATCTTTGAATGGATAATTTACAGTTAAATTAACTTAATTTTCAATGGTAAGGGAGACATTGAGTGCTGTAAAACACTCAACTTCAAGGAATTCTATTGTAAATTAATATAAATTAAAGTAAAATATACATATCTAAGAAATACATTACATTTAGAGATCAAGAAAAAGCTTATTAAAAATGACAGAACAAAGCTTGTAAGAGTTCCATCCTTTGTGGCTCAAACATTTTGTAACTCAAGATGTTACAAGTATTCCTATTTGTGGCAATGCAAACCAACCTCAGGGGATGTTTGGTGAACAGACAGAGTGGATGCAGACCGCTTTGAGCCTTTTGGGCTCCTCAGCTGAGAGGAGCTGACAGATTTTGATGGTAGATGTCCTGGCAGCTGTCCAGGCATCAAAGACAGACGATGAGAGCGAGTACTGACTGCTGCACCCGAGTGACCCACGATGAGAGAATGCCGATGTGAAGCCAGAGATTCGTGCAGCTGGCCAGGCATCATGGATGCCCGACGGATGGTGTCAGACGGGTCGCCCATGCGGAGTTCTTCATCTGTGAAACGTAAGCCACCACCAAAGACAGTCTAGAGGAACAGACAGAGAGGGAACACATTAAACTAGCAGAAACAGAATGACATCATAATAATAGTAGCATAATAGCTACTGGTGGTGAAGCATTGTGTAAAAACCTTCACATGGATGCAGATTATTTTAATGTTTAAAAGGGGGTTTCAACAACTACCCATCTATGGGTTCGGTTGCAGTGTTTGCTCCCATACCCATTTGTTGGGGTAGTTGACAGTAGTTGAGATGTTGTGAATGATATGGTTATGTATGTGGTTTTAAGGTTGACATTTCTTTATTTAGTGCCAAAGCAATGCCCTGTGTGTTCAAATTTTTGTAAGTATTTACTTTGTAAGTATTTGAAATATGTTAAGTGTGTATATGCAACTGCATCCCTGTTGGGTTTTTTCCTTCTCCACTTACCTCAGACTCCACAGGGTAGCTGCTCTTGAGATGAGGGAGGCAGGCTTTGTTTCTGGCCTGGAGCTCAGCGATCCTCATCCAATCATCAGGCCCACCGTCTGGCTCGTTCTCTGTCCCCACACAGAATGTGCTCGCAGCTGAAGACAAACAGACAAACCAAAAATGTAATAAGCGACAACAAACTTTTCAGCCCTTCAGTGTTTTTGTATTTCACATCTACAATCAACAACCATCACTATATAACTTGTTGGTATAGTAACATTTAGAAAATACATAAAATTGTATTTTGGAGAGGAATCCCTTTGCTTTTTTTTTACCCACACAAAGTTAAATGCAGAATAACAGCATTACTGGGCAGAAACACTTTCAAATCCAAGCATTGCTTCTTCTAAAACTATTTGTATAGAAAAAAGGAGGAGGGACATGGAAAGCAGTGCAGCGTGTTTCAGTTTACAGCTCTAGTGCTAATGCTTGCAATATCAACTAATTAATGAAATAACAACTTAATTGTTTCGTGGTCCTTTATAGCCCAACACGTTAATTAGTTTATTGAAAAAGTCCACATTATTGTTGGCTGCAGTCCTAGTTCCACAATACCACCATGCAGTGGTTTCAACTTACGCTGTGAGTGGATTGTGCTCCTTCTGTATCCAGGTAGTCCAATAAGCTGGTCATTGGCTGAGCCGGTTGCTCTGGCAGGCGTGTCAAACAGCTCTGTAGACACGGGTCGAGCAGAGTTGGCACTGGAGAGGTTTGGTTGGGAGCGAGTTGAAGCCAGACTGTAGAAAGTCTCATCAGCATCACTGCCGCCAGGCGTTTTCTACAGATCACAGTTAAGAGTACAAACATTAGTATTCAGCAATTTCAACCTTTTTCTATACTGCTTTTAAAAACAGTGCAGTGCTGGCTGCTGTGACAACCAGGGCAGAACACAGAGTGAGACTGTTTAAGTATGGCTGGTTAAAAACTAGGCCAGCAATTACGTAAGTTGATATAACAAGTATAATCCACGTGATAAGAACAACTTTGATTATTCTAATGCAACTTTTTCAACAGTGAGTTAAATTGTGAACATGCAAAAACATGGAACAAGAGTGCAAGTGACGTTCCTCCACCTTTGTCAGGGTGATGTTTATAACCTGCGTGGTCCTGCGTCGTTTGACGGATGAAGTTGGGTTTTTACGGGATGAATCCAGTTCCATTTTGTGCTCTGTACCGGTCCTGTGGGATGAAATGAATACAAGGAGGCTCAATAAAAGGATTTGTATTATCCTTCAATAAATAAACACCTCAAATTCAAGAACTGCAGTAACTCAAAATCTCTAGCAGGAACACAAGGAGCTTAAAACTTTTCCTGGTGATACATTTTTAAGGTGCATTGCCATGCAATCTCATTGTGTGTTTTCTTTAATTGACTGTGAGCTTAAAAAATTACAATACAAAAAAACTAACTCTTTACATGTTGTTCTGCCAAAGGATAGTAAACTGATCACAGCAAAGCAAGTGGAAGTAATTTAAACACACTTTAAATCTATTTAGTGCGTTTTAATCTGAAACACATCCACTTTAATAAACAGAAACCTTTGTGGTGACTTTCCATGACCCACCACGATTGTCCTTATAGTGTGACATACCTGTTGCTCTGTCTGGTGTTTATAGGTGTAAAGTAAAGGGTTTCCAGAGACTCAGCCTGAAGACCTCGACGTTTGCCTGCCAGGCGCTCTGAACTGCGGACAAGCGGTGTGCTTGATTCTTCAGGAGCAGAAAGTTTCCTGGAAAAATGATCATTGTGCTAGTTTATAATCAAATACTCCCACTTTTGTATTACTTTAATAGCTTTTCTTGAACAACTTGTTGTCCAAGTTGGGGACCATCATCGAGACATCTGCACTGCTATGAAAGGATGTTGACCTAACTTTGTAGGTCCAAAATCACAACATAAGAGAGACAGAACTTACTATCATTAAAATAACTCTTAGTCTTAGCAATATGAAAAAAGCTTACGTTGTGACTTTATAGTTGACTAGACCAATTTTGGGTTAGAACAAAAGGTTGTTTCAAACAGTTATAAACCAGAAACATTATTTTCGAGGAGACCTCAAAAAATACATCTGATAATGATAATAGGATTTAAACAAACTGCAGCTCTGCTACGTTTTACACAGCTGGCTGACTACTTCTTGTTGATGTTGACATTTAGATTGAGAGTGACTGAAACACAACAGTGCACAGCAAATGTTGACAGACTCAAAGAGCAACAAACAAAAGATCAGGAAATGATTCACTTTCAAGTATGCCAACTGATTCCTGGAAATAATTTCATATAAATTAACCTAAATAATAGTACAATTGTAGGAATTTTTCACACTGTACATAATGTTAGGTGACATTAAAAAGAGGCCACAGCCAAAAAAGACTTGACAAGATGTGTATTACCTTGTGGTGTTCAAAGAGTCTTCCAGAGAGCTCTGGTCCAGGCTGTCAGAGCTATTGGCTCTCTTCACCTCTGCTCTATTTTGAATACTTAAAGATCCACTGGGAACCTCCAGGTACATCGATTCTGTCACGCTTCTTTCATTACCATGAATCTTGTTCTGTGCCCGCAGGTTGCGGTCAGCAAAGGCTAGCTAAAGGTGAACATATAATACAGTGAGATAGATCATGGTGAAATGCAGAAAGTGGCTAATGAACTTAAAAGGTATGCTTTATTTTGCAGCAACTGAAAAGCCAATGTTCCAATTGTGTGTTAATTCTCAGAAAATTCAATAATGTTTCAATTAACAAGACTAACCTGTGCCTCCAGACTAGCCACCGCGTGACTGAGTTTCTTCTCATTGGCTTGGACCTTCTCCAGATCCAGTTGAAGTATCTTGTTCTCCATGGTAAAAGTTTTTACTTCACACTCTTTAACCTCTAAAGAGTTCTTGAGTTCAGCAACCTCATCTTGGCTTTCCTGGAGAAGCTGCTTCTTGCCGTTGTAGAAGTTGACGGCCTTCTCCATCTGTTGCATTGTGATAATGAAAATATCTTATTATTAATCAATCAGTTATTTAAATATGTTGAGCAATGCATGCAGTCAAACTGAGTTGTGTTTGTGGCCACACCAACCTGTGCTTTGTAGTGTTCCGCAGCCTCCGATTTAGCCGAGAGCTGTTCCTGTAGGTCTCTCTTCAGCACCTCCATTTCATCAGCCTTTTCTTTCTCCTTCAATAGTTTGTCTTTCTCCGTTTTCAATAGTTCCAGCTCCTGCTGTAGCACTGATTCCAGTTTACGGGAGGCTAGGTTCTCTCTCTCTGTGGCTTGCATAGCTCGAGTGAGTCTCTCTTTTTCAAACACTGTGATTTCCAGTTGTTTCTCAAGAGCTTTCTGATCATTTTCCATCTGGAGTGTCCTGGCCATGAGTTCTTCCTTTTCATGAACAAGAGCATTCGTTTCCTTAAAGGCTACAACCTGCAGCTCCTGGGCAGCTTGGGACTCTGTTTTTACTGAGACAAGCTGTTTCTGGAGGAGGTCTATTTGCTGAGAAGACTCATGCTGAGTTTCAGCTAACAACTGCTCTCTAGCCTGAAGTTTTAGAGAAATGTTTTCCACCTCCACTTTTAGATCCTGGATCTCACATTGAAGGATATTTGTCTCTTTGGAGCTCTCCCCCTTTATCTCAGACAGTAGTGTCGAATTGGCTTCAGCTTCCTCTTTTGCCTTTTGAACCAAGTTAGCTTGTGCAGCGAGCTCTTCTCTGAGAGTGCTCAGATTTTGGTCTTTTACAGCTATTAGTGTGTTGACGGCAGAAAACTCTGCCTGGGTGATCTGAAGCTCCTCCTCAGCAGTGAGGAGGAGTCTCTCTTTCTCACTTTGAGATTCTTTTAGCTTGTGAATCTCTTCCTCGTGTGACTTAATCTGTTCATGCAGAATCTCCACTTCTTTCACTTTCTCATGTAGGCTTTGGAGGGCCTGCTTTTGTTGAGTATTTTCTTGTTGTTGTTGGGCCAGCAGATCTTCTTTAGATTGCACATCCTCCTCAACCTTTCGCAGTGAGGAGCCAAGAGTCTCTACCTGTGTCTTTAAACTTAAGATCTCTTGATTTAGCGAAGTTGACTGTTCTGAGCTGTTGGTCTTTAGCTGTATTATCTGATCCTCTTTGGTTCGTATCTCCTCTTTTATCTTCCTCACCTCTTTTTCTGAAGTCAGGAGAAGTTCCTTCTGATGGGTACAGTCTTCCTCTTGTTTGGCAATCACAGCCAGCTGAGTCTGAACCTGCTCTTCAGACTTTGAGAGAGACTCATCCATATTAGCTAATTGGTTCTTTAGGCATTGTATCTCTTGTTGTAGCATGTCTGAATGTTTAGAGCCCTCTTGTTTAACTGCAAAAAGCTGGCCCTCTTTAGCGTTGATCTGCTCCCTAAGCCCTCTCATTTCATCTTCAGTTGTTGTCATCATGCTTTCAAATTTTCCCTTCTCCTCAGAGAACTCCACTACTTTCAGAGTCAGCAGATTGTCCTTGGCCTTTAATTGCTCATTTGTATTTTTCAGAGATTCATTCAAACTTTGCACTTGGTCCCTGAGGGTTTGGATCTCATTCAGTAGATCCTGAGACTCCTTGCAACTCTCAATCCTCAGGGAGTCCATCTCAGCATTTTTAGTTTGAGTCTCTTTCCTCAGCTGATTAACCTCCTGCTCAAGAAGTGCACTCTGCTCTTTAAGTGCCTCGATCTGCAAAGTGCTCTCTTGCTCCTGTTTTGCCATCATATCGTCTTTAGCTTGAACCTGGTCCTTGGCAAGCTCCAGAGATTTGCTTACAGATTTCATTTGTTGATTCAGACTTTCAATCTCCTGCTGCAGAACTCCAGAGTGTGAGGATGAATCAGTTTTTAACATAATTAAATCCTCCTGCTTTGCAAGAATCTCTGCTTTTAGCTTCTTTACCTCATCTTGGGATGACATCATCTGAATCTTGAGTGCCTCCATATCCTGGGTGTTCTGTTGTTGCTGTTCAGCAAACAGATTTTCCTTGGATTGCAGTTTCTCCTCAGTTTCCGTCAGAGAAGAACCAAGACTCTCCGCCTGGGTCTTCAAATCTCGGATCTCTTGATGTAATAGCTCCTTCTGCTGAGAGCTGTCAGTCTTAAGATGAATCATCTCTTCCTCTTTAGCTTGGATCATCAGTTTCATCCTCCTCAACTCTTCCTCTGAAGTTGACAGGAGCTTCTTCTGATTAGCATTTTCTCCCTCTTGTTTGGAAATCACAGCCAGCTGAGCCTGAACCTGCTCCTCAGTTTTTGTGAGAGACTGACCCATTTCATCTAGTTGTTTTTCTAGGCATTGTATCTCTTTCTGCAGCATGTCTGAATGTTTAGAGCCCTCTTCTTTCATTGCAACAAGCTGGTCCTCTTTAGCGTTGATCTTCTCCCTAAGCCCTCTCATTTCATCTTCAGTGGTTGTCATCATGCTTTCAAATTTGCTCTTCTCCTGAGAAATCTCAACTTCCTTCTGAGTCAATACATTTTCTTTAGCCTCTAATTGCTCATTTGTATTTTTCAGAGATTCATTCAAGCTTTTCACTTGGTCCCTGAGAGTTTGGATCTCACTTTGAAGCCCTTCAGAGTTTGCAGAAGACTCAGTGTTTTGCAGCATGAACTGCTCCTCTTTAACACGTATCTCAGTCTCCAGCCTTTTCACCTCATCTTGAGATGCTGCCATTTGCATTCGGAGCTCTTCCATATCCTGGGTGCTTCGAAGTTGCTGTTCAGCAAACAGATTTTCCTTAGATTGCAGTTTCTCCTCGGTTTCCATCAGAGAAGAACCAAGACTCTCCGCCTGGGTCTTCAAATCTTGGATCTCTTGATGTAATAGCTCCTTCTGCTGAGAGCTGTCAGTCCTAAGATGAATCATCTCTTCCTCTTTAGCTTGGATCATCAGTTTCATCCTCCTCAACTCTTCCTCTGAAGTTGACAGGAGCTTCTTCTGATTAGCATTTTCTCCCTCTTGTTTGGAAATCACAGCCAGCTGAGCCTGAACCTGCTCCTCAGTTTTTGTGAGAGACTGACCCATTTCAGCTAGTTGTTTTTCTAGGCATTGTATCTCTTGCTGCAGCATGTCTGAATGTTTAGAGCCCTCTTCTTTCATTGCAACAAGCTGGTCCTCTTTAGCATTGATCTTCTCCCTAAGCCCTCTCATTTCATCTTCAGTGGTTGTCATCATGCTTTCAAATTTGCTCTTCTCCTGAGAAATCTCAACTTCCTTCTGAGTCAATACATTTTCTTTAGCCTCTAATTGCTCATTTGTATTTTTCAGAGATTCATTCAAGCTTTTCACTTGGTCCCTGAGAGTTTGGATCTCACTTTGAAGCCCTTCAGAGTTTGCAGAAGACTCAGTGTTTTGCAGCATGAACTGCTCCTCTTTAACACGCATCTCAGTCTCTAGCCTTTTCACCTCATCTTGAGATGCTGCCATTTGCATTCGGAGCTCTTCCATATCCTGGGTGCTTCGAAGTTGCTGTTCAGCAAACAAATTTTCCTTTGATTGCAAATTCTCCTCAGCTTTTCTCAAAGATAAACTAAGAGTCTCAACCTGTTTCTTTAAATCTTGGATGTCTTGATGTAATATTTCAGACTGCTCTGAACATTGTTTTTTCACAGTGTTGATCTGCTCCTCTTTAACTTGAACCTCATCTTTCATTTTCTCCACCCTCTCCTCTGAGGCAGAAAGCTGCTGCTGCAGGAGCTCCTTTTGGTGAGCGCTTTCCTGCTCCTGCTTGGTAAGCATAAGCTGTTGAGCTTGAACTTGTTCCTCAGCATGTTTAAGTGAATTGTTCAGACTTTCCAGTTGACTTTTCAGACCTATGATCTCTTGCTCCAAAAATTCAGACTGTCGAGAGCTGTCATTCTTCAGAACAACAAGCTGCTCATTTTTGACCTGAATCTCTTGGTTTAACCTCTGAACCTCCTCTTCACATGTGAAAATCTGTTGATGAAGTTCCTCTCTTTGTTGAATGATCTCTTGTTGGGTTTTAGCGAGTTGGTCCTGCTTCAGTTGAATTTCCTGCTCAGCCTGTATGAGAAGAGAGTTTAGTCCATCCATTTTAACTGTCAAAGTCTGGATTGTCTTCTGAAGGGTCTCTTGCTCATTTGTCTTGTCCAGAATTAATTTAGCTAGCATTTCCTCTTTGGCTTGTATTTCATTTTTGTTCTTTTTGGTTTCATCTATGAGAAAGTCAACTTTTTCACTGAGATTAATAATATGTTGCTCTTTATCAGCCAAGAGAGAACTTACAGCAGATAACTTATTCTCAAGATCTTTAACATTTTCTTCGGTCTGTTGCAAAAGGTCTTCCTTCTCTTTCTTTATTTCCTTAAGTTTTGCAACTTCTTCTTCACAAGCAGCAATTTGCTGCTGAAGCCTGGTCATCTGCTCGGTTTTCTGCTGCTCTGCTTGCTCAAGTTGAAACTTGAGGTGCTGGATCTCTTCCTGGAGGGCTGCTCTCTGCTCAATTATCTCCTTTTTTACCTTCTCTAAAATGTCATCCTTTGCTTGAATCATTTCTTCAGTTTGAGACTTCTGTTGCTTTAGGAGATCCTTTTGTTGAGTAATTTCTTGTTGATACTCTGCTAGTTGCTGTGCTTTGGCCTGGATCTCTTCCTCTGCCTTTTTCAGGAAGCCAAAGGTGCTCTCCAGCTCATTTTTCAAACTGTTTATTTCAGTCTCAAACTTTGCTGTCTGGTAGTTTTAAAAAAAGGAGAAGACAACAAGTAACCATTTGATATAAAACAGTTGTTCAAAACTAAGAAACACAAACTTTATATGTAATTATAGAATAATACCAGAATCAATGTTTAGGATAAATTGTCAGCTTTTACAATGCATTATGGACCTTACCTCAATCACAGGCCCCATGTTCTCTCCTACTTCTTCCCTGGTGGCTTTACTTATCTCATCCTCCAAACAGGAAATCTTTCCCTGAAGGATCTGAATCTGTTCTGTCAGCAGCTCCTGAGAAATGAGGAGGATCATTGAACATGAAAGGCCAATTCTGCTGAAGCCAAAATGAAATCACTTACAAACATGGAAAAGCACAATGATTCAAAACTCAACATTGTGAAAGCTTAAAGATAACTTGGTATTTGCTTTTCTTGTAACTTCCTTTTTTATTTAAGATTTTTTTCTTCTTGCCAATAAAAGTCAAACTGATTTGAACCTGAAAGATCAATCAAATGGTCTTCATTGGGGCATCTCTGTACATGGATGATTTGTCCCCAAGATAAGGAAGATAATTCATATTTGGTATCTAGTTTTCTACTGTATAATACATAATAATCAAAGGATTTCCTTTTAAAACAACATTTAGTTCTAGTTGGTGCAATTTTAATCACCTAGAGATTGACAAATCCCAGAAGCAGGTGTTAACTAGAGATGGGATTTATGGCTCTTTGAAGGGAACAGGATCTTGAGGAGCCGTTCCTGTCAACGAGCCGTTCAAAAGACTGGCTCTTTGGCTCATTGTTATATTTATTTATTTTTTAGAAGTCAACTCGGGTAACTCGTTTTTATCAAGGAAAAAAAATCACTGGTAGCAGTTATAAGATAATATTTGGATCAGAATAATTCAAACTTACACATCCCACTAATATATATACTCTATGGGTGGGAATTATTTTGAAATATTGATTATAATTTCATTTGGCATTGTAAACATTCAATAAGATGGTGCAATATCCCCATGCTTCGACATTGACATCACTATTTTGGATTTTCCCTCACCTATAAAAAATATGCAGGCAAAAAAATTTCCACACAAAAACATTATAACAATACAGAAAACATTATCAAAATAATAAATAAGAATAAATATATATGTATATAAAAAATATAAATACAACTCGAATAAAAATTAGGACATTATAAAAATGTTAATCAAAATTGTACTACCCTACCTGGTGTTTCTACACCTGAACTACTTTACAAAACAGGAGCTCAGCTCCTTGACTTGAATCCACATCAAAACAATGTAAACAATAACAAAGTGTAGAAGAGTGTAGAAGTGTGAACAAAAGACTCATGGGGCACGCAGGTGACACATGAAGGCAGCGTGGGCAATCTGCATATAAAAACGGCTCCCAAATGAACAGCTCACAACTGTTAACTGGTTCTCATCGTTCACTTAAAATAGCTGTTCAAAAGACTGACTCTTTCGCGAACGTCACATCTCTAGTGCTAACACAACTTCTGTTGTGAATACATTATCTACCTTTTGAGCGGTGGCTTGGTTGAGCTCAGACTCCAGGAGTCCTGATTTGCTTTTCCATTCCTCCTGAGCAGATTCTTGGGTTTCTGTCAACCGGCCAACTTCTGCCTCAAAGATGGTGAGCTGCGAGCACACTGCTCTCATCTGTGTGAAAAATAAAAGAAAGCCTTACAAGATTTTTTCCAACACAGGCATGTGACTCAATATGATGTGAATGGCTTGCTCTGTATATACTGACCACCAGTATAATTTTAGAGCTTAGTTTGGTAAACTTTCTGTAAGAATTCCACATGACTTGTATTAACTGTTAATCCCCTCAAAAGTCAAATATTGAATTACAAAGTGGGAAACCGTGGGTGAACTGTTATTACCTGGGAAGACAGCACACCATTTTCCTCAGTCAGCTCATCCACTTTACGCTCCATAAGTGAGGTGTTACTCTTGAAGTCTTTGTTTTCCTTTAACATCTCATTAAGACGTATCTGTAGCCTAGGAAAACAAATAAAAAGAAAGAAAAGTCGTTGTAAATCCTGTTTACATCAACTTCTTAAAATGTTGGTACGGTTGTTGCGTGAAACTTTTGACACTTGTTCTTTGACACATAAAATATAAGATGTATTATACTTTTGCTAAACTTACTATATGTAAAAGGCCACATTTCTAATTAATAGTTTGATTAAAAATGTAATGTGTTTTTTGTGAGGCAAAGAGTTACATGGTAATGTCTCACAGCATGTAGAATATTAATATAAATCCTAAACTCAAGATGAACAGATACAGTATATTTTGATAAAACATTGTTGTTTTTGTTGTGCATTATCAAATAGGCCTTAATTAGGGTAACAAATCATATCACATTTCTTTATTCCTGTTCTTGGTTACTTACATGTTGTTCTTGGTCTCAAGCTCATTGATTTGATCCCTGATAGATTGCTCCTGATCTCCCTGATCTTCTTTCAGTTTATCCAGTCGATACTGCAACTGGTTAATCTGGGACTCTGAAGGAAACAAAACATGGAGGAGTTTGTTTGATGAGAAAAGAGGAAATAAATTCTGTTTTGTAAACTAGTATGCTCTATGCAAATGCTCCACCTCTCTGTGCAATGAGTGCAAGCTTGCTGGCCAGCTCCCTCTCCAACCCATCTCTGTAGTCTCTCTCCTTGATCATCTGTCGTTGCACCTTCCTTAGCTGAAATTTGGGTGTGTTCATGATTTCTTGCAGAGGAGACTTGCTGCAGAGGGGGGGATCAGATCAGGAAAGATGTAGAACTACGATCAAAATCTGAACAATCAATAGCCTTAAAAATATACATGGTATGGAATGACGTTCATGTAACATGTCTTATAATTTTGATGATATAAAACCCTACAAGGAAAACCATATCAAAGAAAATAGCAGAGGAAAGCTCATAAACCACCATAGCTTTCCTCTTCTATAATTTGTTACCACCTTAGCAGATAATAGTCACTGTCTTGCTTTGTCTTAATGGTAAATCATTTAATTTTAGCAGTCACACTAACAGTTGCCTAGAAACTACTTTATTCACATTGCATAAATACAATCAGCTCTGATTTGTTTAGATGTCGATCTACATTAGTACCTGACTGAAGAAGAGGCCACAGTTTGCATGTCCAGAAAAGTGATTTTCTGTTTGCGAGAGAACATGGGAGACTCGTCGTCTGAGAGGGACAGCATAGATGACACACTGGAGGAAGAGGTGGTGGCCGATCGCTCAAATACCTCACGGGACACAGGCAAATCTGAAATTAGAAGAGTTACTTTTAGAGGAATTGAAACCTAAAAGTCTTCTGATTACAGAGTTAGAGTCACTCTGAAACCATTGATTGGTGCTATGGCATATCCTAAGGAAAAAGAAGATTGGCCAAATGTGAGACTTACGCTTCCTCGCCAAATAGGCATCAAGTCCATTGCTCAGATAAACACAGCCCTCGCTCTCCATCACATAGGATGCAGTTAGGTTTGCTAACTCGCGCTAAAAGAAAATAGTAAGCATATACATACGTTAGTACAGATTTAAATGGTAGTAAGGGCATAAAAGTAATGAGGGGTTAGAGAATCCAGAGAACCGCTCTATGCTTACCTCCACATCACAGTCCAATGTGTTTAGAGTACAGCGGTCATTCATTACGTCATGGTACACCAACAACAAAAGCACCTGGTATCAAAAGGATAAGTTAGGATAGATCATTGTGTGTGCGTGTGTGTGTTTTATACATATATATCATTTCCTTCTTTGCCACATACCTTTGCAATTTCTATCGTCAGGTTTTCTCCATCTCTTATGTTGTTCCAGGATACTGAAGTACCTTTGGTTGCACTAAATCTGCAATCCCCTTATGAACAAAACCGATTTAAAAAAGGTGAGTTTTTAAAGCACTGCAGTATTCAACATGTGCCTAAAACTTGAAAGCAAATTCATAGGAAAGTCAAGGAAGAAAGTAACATTCCATCTGCAATTATTTTGAACACTGAGACATTATTGTCTGGCATTTTGACAGGTGCAACAAGGCTCACAACAAGCCACACCCAACAGCTATGTAGGGTGGAGCAAAAGGTGCAACAGATTTGAAAGTCAGAAATCAGTAGTATGCCTCAGAACAATTCAGAGCTACCACACTGAAAAAGAAAACACATTATGCTGCACAGTGGTAAGAATGGAGAAAGAAAAGCCTTTCTTAGCAAAGAGACTGTGGGTAGGATGGCAGAAAGGTCTACAAGGTTGGGAATTTCAAATCTTATGAAATAAGAATTTGTGACAATCTTACATTAACACCAGAGCCAAACATTAAAACACAACACATTTCCAAAAGATACTTCTAAAAGGCCAAGAAACTCACTTTCTATAAAATCTGCAATGAGTTGTAAGCGATCCTCAACAGAACTGCTGAAAGTGAAGCTGGATTCCTTCTTCCTGAGATAACACGAGGATGAAACAAGAAATGAATAGAGGTTTACACAAAGGTGGGTACTGACAGGTGTGTTCAAAGGGTTCTGAACAGTCATTGACCTTCCTTTGTTTACAAAGGCCACAGTATAGCTCCTACTTACAGCATAAGGACAACTTTCAATAAGATTGTTCCATCTTGTAAGTCCTCGACCGTTAAGTCTCGTTCCGACTGGTTTATGCTTTTAACCTGTAAATACATAAAGAGACATTTGCAATACAGTCAAAGAGAAGAGCTTCGGATATAATTGAAGCCTTACCGAAATCACCATATTTGCATGATATTTCGAACTGAATCAGCTTACCCAGGCGAGAAGAGCCTTAACACCCAGGTTAATCATCATTTTGGCTGACCCTTTATCTCAAAGGGATTTCAACCTGGAAACGAAAAAATCAATGTCTGAAAACTCGCTAACATTATGAGCCTAGCGTGATCAAGCTAACGAATGAGCACACCCTACTTACTATCCTGCACTCGTCAACATATTTCAACTACGACTAGCTGGGGCATTTAATTAATCACAGTTTAAACGCCAAGCCTACATTTTCAAGTATTTATCGACAGGATTTTTACTTTGGAGTTGAACATTTGACATGAATACAGTTTTAACCTATATTAGTAAGCTAACAGTAACTGTATTGTTAACGCTAACTGTACGTTAACTCGGCGTGTGCTCTTTTAATCGTAAAACAGCCTTTAAAAACATGGATCCAGAGCAATGACTTACCGTTAATGCAACAAAACTTCCTATCGTAAAGAGTAGTTCCGTCTGCCTACGAAGAGTGTTTGCTACCAAATAAACAGTCCCACGCCACACCGGACAAAATTCAAAAAGAGTTGCTGAAGATTGAACCAGCCAATCAATGTGCACGTACCGGTGCGTCTTAAAATAAACGAAGGTGATTGGTCTAAAAGCCGGAAGTGAACTATCGCTACATTGGGTGCGCTCGGTTTTGATCAGGCGGAGAAGTGGTCCCAATAAAAACCTCAAAATGTATCCCTGTTTCCACAATGATTGTGTACAGTTTACTCACTGATTAACACTTCTTTTTCTAACGCGTTTGTCCAGTTGCAACCTCGGGTTGATTTGTCATACACTTTTTGCTGAGATACATCGTTCTAATTACATTTTTTGCTTGCTACTAACTCCGTCCCTCAGGATGAATTCCGGCATACGCTGGTATTTAGACAAAAGCATTCCAACAGGCAGAAATGTTTAAATACACTTTTTATGTTTACAGATGTAATGCTGATTAAATAGCTGTCAAATGTTCGTTTTTTACTGGACGCTTGCGCTAAATGTATTATATTCTTGATCCATATCTTGTTGCAGTTAGAGTTTAACTAAAAGTCCCATAATGCACCAGTTGGTTGCCCTGGAAACGACTTGTTGTGGAAAGGTAAGTGCTTTTTTTATCAAGGTAATCTCAAGCACAAACATTTTGTGTTTTTAACATGTATATTTGATGATAATTGTTTGATTCTTGCGCTAATCGAAATGTGTATTGAGGTTTATACCTGAAAATTGGGCCGAAATGGATGTTTAGAATAGAAATGCATTTAACTATGATATATTTGTATTTGGAGACATAAGCCTATTTTATGTGTAAATTATGTTTAATCCATAAACTTTGTGTGACACTTTTCTTCTTTTTTGGGGGGGTCAGACAAATTATAACAATTGCCTATTACAGGTGTTGATATGTATGGACCTCCGGTGGATTTATCTTTTAAAAACATTACCAATTTGGCAGGTAATAAACTCTCTCTCTCTCTCTCTCTCTCTCTCTCTCTCTGTCTCTGTCTCTCTCTCTCTCTCTCTCTCTCTCTCTCTCTCTCTCTCTCTCTCTCTCTATCTGTCTCTCTCTCTCTCTGTCAGGTTCCTTCTCAGGCTTTTTACTGTCTTCTAACAGAACTTTATACTACTGTTTATTTATCACTTTGCAACTGTACATCATAATGTACTGTTTCTGTTTCAGATACATGGACAGAGGAACCAAGCAGAGGTCTGCGGCCTACAAAGAAAAGTACAGAGATGAAGTATGAAAGTCGCTCCTTGCGTTTCAGTAACAACATCATTACTGACCTTCATGGCCTCCAGATGACTGTCAGTCACTTCTTGGTTGAGCCGTCATGGCTCGCCTGGCTGGACCTTTCCTTCAATAAGATCTCACACATAGATCAAGTAAGCATCATCT
This sequence comes from Notolabrus celidotus, assembly GCF_009762535.1. Classification (NCBI taxonomy): domain Eukaryota; kingdom Metazoa; phylum Chordata; class Actinopteri; order Labriformes; family Labridae; genus Notolabrus; species Notolabrus celidotus. The sequence goes on from NC_048285.1 coordinate 13,127,637, forward strand.
CTCCATAGCTTGCACAGTGTCTTTTATTCACAGACACAGCTGCAATGTATGTGTGCTTGTGTTCCAGGTTTTGTGTGAGCTGCAAGAGCTGCGTGTGTTGTATCTGCACGGCAACAGCATTTTAGTTCTGTCAGAGGTGGACCCGCTTGGGGTGCTCCCACATCTACACACTATCACACTGCATGGAAATGTCATAGAAACCAACAAGAGGTACAGGTAGGGAGCAGCTCATACTGTCACCCATTCCCCATGTGTAGAGTGAGGTTCAGCCTCATGCTGCAAGAGTGATTTGACATTGAGAGTGTGTCTATGGTAGGTATGAATGCTTGGCAAGCTTAAGGTAGATAACACTGCAACAGGTGCTTAAATGTAGCACAAGTTCATATTACATATCCTAGTCTGCGTGGCAACACTGGTTACAAACACAGAGACACACACACACACACACACACACACACACACACACACACACACACACACACACACACACACTCACAAACACTATAGGACGAAACGCTTGTCAAATGTATGCTCCAATAAATGGACTTCTTATAAACCAATGCAGTTCTTTATTTGAAGAAGTATCTCAGTTATTAGTTTCCATGTAGCTGTAAAGTAGAGGCTATGGACCGTTACAATATATTTTTATGATTCTACATGTGCACAAACAATATTTGTTTGCCGTATTTTTTCCTCGCACATAAATATTTTTTCGCACATGTAGGAACCATGTGATCGCTGCTCTGCCGGGATTAAAGACTATGGACTTCAGTGCTGTGACACGTCAGGAGCGAGAGCTTGCAAAAATCTGGCGTCACAGCAACGACCAAAGCAGAGGCAGAAAGGAGACCCTCCAGTGACAGCTGGCTGATCTCCACCGGGGTGTGTGAGAGCCACAGTTACCCTAATGCCCTCTGCACCACATCCATTCCAGCAACTCTGAAAGTTTTTGCATTTGTCCATGTGCCTGTGGTGAAACCATCAGTTATTAATGTGTGCTTTTACTTCAGTTGATCTGACATGGAACTATTTGTTATTGGATCGTCCTTAAATCCCCCCCAAAAAAAATTGTACTTATGTCTGGGTTGCTGTAACAACTGAATTTCCCCCCGGGGGATCAATAAAGTAATATCTTATCTTAAATAAGTCATAAGTGAGCCGTTCAAATTAATTTCGATTTCAAATGAAGAATTAGTCACTGAACTTCTCTGATGGGTTGGCTCTGGACTGCTGTAAATAAAGTTTTTGTTGCAAACATGCAGATGTGAAATCTTTGGAATGTGATGGAGGACTTTATATCAAAGCGATATGACAACTACTACTAATTGTAATTACTATGTACAAATATTTTCAGATGATAATGTGGATGATTTGGTAAGACACATGACTGCTTATGTTGAAAATCTTTAATGAAGTAATTAAACCAAATAACAAACAAAAAATAAACGCAAATTCTTAAAACTTTTTGGTACTAGCCTAAGATATTACAAACATACTTCAGGTAGTATAACACATCAGAGAAACAAACGAAACAGAAAAAAATGCCAAGAACCCATTGCAAAAAGCTCAAATCAGTTGCGCGGTTGAAATAATCACAGCCTTGCAGATCATCCCTTCTTAGACTCAAGAGCCACTCACTGTGCTCTCTGCCCACGCATACAGTCACATGCTCTCCTCCAAAGAGCAAATATACATTTAAAAAACACAAATAAATAATCACAGAAAGGTCTTGGATCATTTTATCTGCGGTGGTACATAGATTGTTAATGCTCCCCCACTCTGCTACAGCGGTTAGTTTATGATTAATATGGACAACTTGATCATATAACAAAATGCAATCTGAAGAGCTAACAAAGGAAAGCCTTAAAAGTGTTCTTGTGTTTCATAAAAACTTGTCATCACCACAAGATCTTAGCCAATCCTGAACAATGAACTCTCAACAAAGAGGAACTTCATACAATCCATCATCTGTTTTATATGCAATCAGAAAAATCTGTACAAAGGCATGAATATGCAATAATCCTCCCGCACCCTCCCCCTTCATCTCTATATGCTGCTATTCAATGTGACGCTCTTTGATTTGATTGAAAGAGTCTGCTAACTCATTTTGTTAGTGCTAGAAAACTGCAGAAGACACATTACTGTCTGTAAACAGGAGAAACCTATGTCCCAAGAAAGCTCCATTCCCTGCCCCTAAGTGACATCTGCAGGATCCAGCATCCTCCTCCAGTTTATGTTTGTATCCTCGCCCACCAGAAGACACCAGCCATGGACAAGCCTTTCATATGTTGGCCTCAACTGGATTAACAGGTTATAAACTAGCCACATATTAACCAGCAGTACCTGTTTCACAGACACTTTTGAAACATTGTTGCACTGCAATGTCAATGAAATCAAGTGAGGATGGTTTACTCGTTCATGTTAAGGTTGTAATGAGCCATGGTTCTTGGTGCAGGATGAATAAAATGACAACAGCCTAACTTATGATGAGATCTTCCCCTTTAAGATGACATTCTTAGCCTCGTTTAGCTCTATGTTTTACTGTTTTTGCAATGGAAGAGGAAAAACAATAGAATAAGCAGTGCCAATCCAGGATGACAAAACAGAATCAAAGACATGAAGGGCAGTTTTTAAGTCATGTTGCAAGTTTGTTTTTATCCAGGGATGAGGCTGAAGTATTTAGCATGTGCACTAGGGCCTATGGTACTGTGATAACTTGCATTCTTCCATGCCTGAGAGATTCCTCATTTCTCTTGTTCCAAATGGATATTGAATCAAGTATAAACACCCAGAGCCATTAAAATCCCACAAGCTTATGAGAGCAGTCTGAGGTGTCAAACTAGCCATGCTTGCCTGAGTATACAGCCTGGGGAAAGAATAAAGACACTGAGAATGGCCATCAAACCGTTTTAAAATAAGATCACCAAGAAGGATGACTGAGGACTTTTTCCACAGCTGGTTCTGACAAAGTCTGTGATGCACACTGCATACAGAAGAGGCCTTGTTGTAGATATGAGATCAAACCCCTATGGTTGCTTATGATGACAATTAACTGATGACCCATAATTAAATACACAAAAGGGCAGCCATAGGGTGTGATCCTACATCATCTTCGTCTTTGTAGCAGTTCGAGGCAAAGCTAAGAAGCACAAGGACCAAGATGCTTTAATATGGGTGGGCTGGAAGGTGAGGATGCAGAGTGACACAGAGAGCAGGGTGGGAGGAACAGTAGGCAGGCCAGAACTGAAAAATCAAGGAATGGCAAACTGAACCACCAGTTCTTCTTTAGCATCCACTTTGATTTGAGAGATTGCACTGTAAGCGTATGCAGCTATCTTGGACACCTGCAAAAGAAGAGGAACAAAATCAACAGAGAGCATTAGACATCTCTCTGATCTATTTTAAGCCACACATTTACTTGAACCCACACTGAAATGGCACTAAGCTACATTTGTGGCATACCCCTTTGAAAAGAGTGGCTCTCTGATGGTAAATGTAGCCAACAAGGATTTAGCACAATGCACAGTACAGAACATGCAGCCAACATACACCGTCCTCCATGTGTGCTGGTGTGTGATTACCTGCTGAACGTCTGAGTATGGCACCAGGTCACTTGCAAGCACTTGGTGGGGCTGGCTGGTTAGGGAGGGTAGAGCGAGGGCTTTTTTCTGGGGCAGACTGTTACTCAACACAGCCAGCTTTGTACTGAAACAAAAAGAAAACACAAGCTGACTTATGCTGGGGCTAATCTGTAGATCAAGTTAAACACATTTGGTCTACCACACATGATTATATATGATTGTACAATACTCTTGTGTCCTGAGAACCGACAGTTTTATCTACCCTTCATTTTAGCCCATACATACCAGGGTGAGCCAGACACTTGGTATTGACACTAATCACAGGTGTCCACAGTAACCAGTGCACACACCTGACCAGCTTGATAGAGGTAGTGCAAAAGTTTAACTTTAAAGTTAAATCAAGCGGCAACCTCCGGTCTCAAACTATGAAGCCGATGCGGAAGTGTTATAAACTGCAATTCCTCGAGAAACCGCTTGAGGCTGGCTGCAGAAACACCGGAAACCACATACACACCCATTCAAAAAAGACGATCTTTGCAGCATTAATAAACATGTTTACAGCCTGGTTCTAAAACGGCTTGGCTCTACGTAGCTAATTTCTCTATCGCAAACACTGTACGGGAGGTGCATTTTTTTCTAACGCAACGGTTCAGAAGATATTAAGATTATGAGTTTTTGCCCAAATAAGGACATGACTGATTTGACTCCCAGTTGGGAACCCATAGCCGTTGGCTAGGAGGCTCAAGCTCCGCCTCTTTACGTCACACTATGGCTGTTTTCGAAACGGCCTGCTACATACTACCTACTAATGTAGCAGGCAGTAGGTACTGCCTACTACATTAGTAGGTAGTATGTAGTATGTAGTATGATGTACTGTTCGATCTGTGTGTCAGTATGCTGAGCCAGACGTCACTGAATTTCCGGTTTCAGAATGCGGAAGTAAACAAAGGCCAAGCTGATAGTGAAACTGCTTCTTTAGCATCACTTATGATTTTAAAGGTTAAGGTTTATATGGAATTTAATAATTTTCACAGCACCTAAAAACTGAGTGCCACCCATCAAAAAAAGAAGAGGAAAGAAAAAGCGTAAAGAGCGCTGTGCATTGTGGGAAACAGTATGCGAGGCAAGACTGGTCCAAATCATACTGTGAAATCTTCCCGAATCAGTAGACATTCAGGGAGTTTTGGCACACTGCAGATTTTGCTCTTTTTCACATACTACTTACTACATACTGAATTTTGGCCAAATCAGCACGTACTGCTATTATAGTCGGCGGTTTCGAAAACAGCTTATGCCTGGATGAGTTCCGCATTTCCAATATGGCTGCCACCGTCGATTGGCTTCAAAACAACAATCAGGAATAGATGGGTGACGTCACGGATACTTCGTCCATTATTTATATAGTCTATGAGTTATATATAAGTTGTTCTAAAATCGTTTTCTCTATATCTCTAAAAAGTTGTGAGTTTGGATTGACATCTTCATAAACTAAGAATAAAATCTCTAAATTGCTGTAGTAACTAATACACCCATGCTATCTTTAGAGCTGAAAAGCAATCCACATGCATGATTATGCTGCTTCACAATCTTCAGATCAGTGCAAAACATGCATATCTTACACCCACACTCTAAAAACTCAACACACTCCCACAGAAGAGCAACGGCCCTACACAACAAATATCTCCCAACTTCACACCCTCGTACCTGTATTGCCGAGCTTTGTCCATGTATTCATGCTGCTCCATCATGACAGAGTCAGCTGCTGAGACATCAATAATGTTCCTAACAGATAGGAAATAGCAGAGCATGAATAACTGCTTTATTCTCATAAAAGGAAAACATGCAGAGTCTCGGGTGTAGATGCATGAAGGGGTGTCTTACTGTGCTGTCTTGGTGAGGATGGATGTAAGAAGGGCCTGTTCGTCTGTTCGCGCTGATGGGACACTGGTAGTGATCCAGTCCGTCCCATTTGGGGGTTTGCTAACTGGAGGGGGGATCAGCGGCTTACGTTCATCATGGTCCTGAAACAGGTTAGTCAGAACAGTTTTCAGTCTATGAAAGTTTAACAAGTAACAATAGAAATAACTGCAAATGAATGTAACAGTGATGCACAACTCAATAAAACAGATGTGTGTACATTCCTTTCAAACCCTGCTTAACACGACCACAAACCCACACCATATTATTAACCACATTCAGCTAACAGCTAAAACCAACATTCATCTCTAATCCAACACAGGACGACTTGTTTCCAGTCAAATTGAACTTCTAAGTGAATCACTAAAAGTTATCAATTTCACACTGCTTTGAACCATGTAATCTAATTTGGTTTATTTGATGGTAATCTAACAAATAAGAAAACGATTGCGTTCAGACACGTTTTGTTATAATTTAAGTATAACAGAAGTGTATGAGTTTTTTTTTTCTTCCTGAAATCCTCAGACTTCTATAAGGATGAGACTCTGAGTTCAAATGAGGGAAGCTATTCAGCATAAAAGAAGAACTGCCTTGTTTCCAGAATCTAAAAATAGCTCTGGATCTTGAGGGTCATGTGACAGAAACACACAAGACAGTGGTATCCAGAATATCAAACATTTCTTGTTGATGGGTCGGTTTGAGTCATAGTTTAGTATTTCATGATTTTCTTCAAGGAACTTTTAAACAATTTTGCTTCAAGACAAACTTCAATTGAGCTAACGATTATAATTTCGATAGTGGTAAAAACGACGAGAGCTCAACGAAAAGCCACACAGCCAGGGTACATTTATTTGCTCATGGGTCTGAACACATTTTGGCTTGACTTTGATCGATTTTTAACATTTATGAGCTAACTTCAAACTCTGATTCGAGTCAGGCCTTTCCCGAAGGCTAAGACTAGCAAGCTAAAGCTACTTCTTTGAGGTGACATATCACATAAACATCTCCTAAACCACCTCTTTATGACTTTGTAGCGCCTTACTTAAACGCATGTTGTGTATGAAACATTCTATATTGATAAAATAACAAAGCGTAGTTTGTTACTCAATAGCAGGCACACATTCAACGGGACAGTCTTAGCTAGCTAGCAGCTAACTACCTGTTCGGGAGTCTCGTTCTCGCTGCTGTAACAGCAACCCATGACGGCGTCCGGGGGGCCAAACTATACAACCCCAGCTCTCCTGTTCACCGTCAGAAAGAAGCCACGGTTATCTTCTCCGAAAAACATAAAACTTCTCTTCTGTTTTGTTATTTTAGCTTCATCTAAAAGTAGGAAGCTACTGTCAACAGCAGCTCCACGGACGAGCTATCACATGACAGCAGCCCTGGTGCAACAACAAAACCACCACTTCCGGTTTTCAGTGGCCTTTGTCACGTGACAGGGGAGTTTTCAAAACCAAGCACTGTGAATGTATTTTATGATTTTAAACAGTCTATTGTAAAAACATGAAAACGTAATAAATAACAATGTGACAAAAAAGGGCAGAGATCTACTAACTTCTTATTTTATATTGAGAAAACAATGGTTTATCTTTGATAAAAAAAAAAATGTTAATTCCGTTAAAGCGGCTGTTGGGAGGAATGGTGTCAAAACCTTTACTTTTTTCTGCTGGGTTTAGAGAAAAGGTCTTAATACCTATCGGTACTCATCGGTAAGTGGAGTAATTTGAGACTATTGTGAAATCTCTGCGTTTTCCATTGCCTTTGTATCAAGCAATGTTATAATTCCCCTTGTTCCCGTTATGACGGACCAATCCTAGGTAATGTCCAATCCTCTGTTCTGATTGGTTAAGCGTTGACCTCTACTACATCCTCCGATTGGTTATGAGTCTGGCACTATCATGAATGTGTTGGCCGATCTGTGTTGGGGGGCTAAGAGTAAATCTGGTTGGAAGGGATAGTGTTGACATTCCAAGTCCCTCTCGCTGAACAGATAGATGTTTACTCTGTGACTACCAACGGTAGCTTTAATTACTTGAGATTTCAGGATATTTTTCCTATAGGGATAACAAAGGTGACTTTGCCATTACAATGGTATAATTGATCTAAGTGATGCATATACCTGCAATGAAAAAAATAAAGGTGTTGTTGAATAGTTTCATAAACAGATAATATAATGCTGAAGTGGGATACATTAACACTCCATACCATACTTGTTTGGAGTGCCAGTTCTACCTTTGCTGTGTTACAGTCTTTTTCACTGAACTAGAATAAGTTTATCATATGATAGTACTGAGTAGATTCCAGTAGACAGCAGGAAAAAGCATGATGAGGCATGTTTCACCCTTGTCAAAGATGAAAGCATCTCTGACACCCTCTGGCTGAGCAAGATGACAGAGTAAGACCGACACACTCAACTTTCATAACAGTGGACTTTTTTATTTCCAGTGTCCTCATTACACATTAAAACACTGCTTTTCAAAGATATGTGCTCACTATAAAACAACAATGTTTTTCCACTGCTTCTACAAATACAGGGATACTCAGTCACTCACATTGAACAAGATCAGCTCTTACACTTATTTTCAGTAAGAGTAAAACATGTGCTTAGACTGCATGACAACGTACTGTTGGGTTTTTTGCAAAAGTGTCTTTTCTCACGGTTACAGATTCCCATTGGAGCATACAAATGTGCAATTATTGTAAAAGCAATTACAGAAATCATGAGGAATACGATTTAGTTAGTGCCCCATGTACTCTTAGATTTAGAAATGGAGTGTGTAAAGTACACAGTTGAAAAGTCTGTCAAATCATTGTGTGATTCTTTTTCTGTCTATGTGCATACCACAGAGTATAGTATGAAAACCAAATAACAAAAACATACTGTATCCCGCTGGCACTCTGAGATGTGGAGGCAGACAGCAGTCGGATGGGGAGGGATGATGACTGGGAGGCGCCTGCCCTCTCATTAACCCCCCGTTTCCTCCACACCTCTTTGTTTACACCTTCAAGCCGGTCAAGTCCAGGAAAAAGTGTGTCAGCTTCACAGACCCCACTCTGTTCTTGTGGCAACAACAAGATGTTGGTTCACCTGCTCAGCTGTATTCTATGTTTCTCAGTTTCTCATGCGTCCGACACCGTGGCTCCGGTGCCGCAGTCTCTCGGCTTCAGTTCCTCTGTTCGCTCGGTATGTAAACCCATTCCGAGCACCCTGTCTTTGTGCCACGGGATCGGCTATAGGCAAATGCGGATCCCCAACTTGCTCGGTCATGATACTCTGAAGGAGGCCCAGCAGCAGTCGGCAAGCTGGCTGCCTCTTATTTCCAAACTGTGCCACCGGGACACCAAGAAGTTTCTGTGCTCGCTCTTCGCTCCAGTGTGTCTCCCTGAGCTCAGCGGACCGGTCAGCCCATGCAGGGGTCTGTGCGAGTTGGTGCGGGACGGCTGCGTGCCCGTGATGAGCGCCTTCGGGTTCCCCTGGCCAGAGATGTTCAACTGCAGCCGCTTCCCGCGGGGGACCGAGCTCTGTATCGCGGCGACCGGGGAGCAGGAGGGGCGGACAGCCGAGGAGGTCAGGGACGAGGAGGCATTGAAAGGTCAGTGAACTGATGAGTCAATTTTTCACTCCTGACTGGCTTTTAAAGTTTATGTTCAAAATATCCTGTTTTTACAGCAGTAGGCAAAATAGTCACGATGTGCAACTAACTCAGACTCAGTTACACTTCACCATCAGCCTATTACTAATATATTGCACAGCATATTATTTGTAACCCGAGATTAGCTAGTTTATTTCTTTACATTTTAGTAACAGGGTTTATATCTGTAAGTCAAGAGATGTGTTACATTGTATTATTTTGAAAGTGTCTCCACTCAGTTGACTATACTTAACCATAGTACATATCTAACCATAACTTGGAAATATAAATGTGATATTTTTTTAATAACATTTCCTGGTTTAACTAAATACAAATAATTAGTGTATGGTCTATGATAATCGTGCAGTTTTTACATTGCTTTAACATGAAGCATTCAAAATCTCTCCAAAATGTTAGCCTGTTTTTTTTTTGTTTGTAAAGCTCTAAGAATTGAATTTTCCGACTGGATTTGTGTGAAGTCTCACTTTATCCAACTTTATCTTAACCTAAAGTTGTTTGGCATGCATTATTGAGTTTGCAGACACTCCTTTGCATAAGCATAATCCCCTTCCTGTTCCCTCCCCCAGGTAGTGTTATCTGTGATGCCTGCAGTCTGGCTGCTGAAGGAGAGACTGACATCCAGGAAAACTTCTGCCACAGTCCATACGGTGAGTACACACTAATGTAGTCAATCTTTTGGCATTATGGAGCAGAACATACAAAAAAACCTCTGTAATTAATTATGTTAAAAAAACTTGATTCCTATCAAACCAAAGGAGAAGATAGTAGAGATAGAGAGGTTGCTTTCCAATGTGTCTAAAATGTCACCTACTAAAGAGCATTCCTCTGTTTGCTGCAGCATTTAAGATGCGTCTGGGCAGTGTGTCGACAGTGGGAGGAGACCGTCAGCTGGTGCCAATGGCCCGCAGCCGCATCCTAAGGTGGGCAGGGGGAGGTGCAGAGAGGGCAGAAGGAATCGGAGGTGCAATGGCCCACAGTGCTTTGTGGCTCCAAGAAGGAGGCACATGTATTTGTCCTGGTTTAGACTCTGCAGAGAAAACCCCAGACAGAGGGTTGGAGGAGGACCAGATTGATAAGAAGCAAGGTAAAGAAAGTGGAAAGGACGGGAAAAGAGCCCCGGCTGGATGGTTCCTGGCCCTGGCGCAGGCTGAAGAGGGACGACTGGTGCTGACTCGAGTGGTGAGGTGGAGCAGAGGGGACAAAGAGCTGAAGAAGTTCATCAGAGTTCTGCTCAAACAGGCCTGTCCTGAGCTGTAGACAGGGACTTATTAATCCACCACAAGCCTGCCCAAAGGATGTGTGCAGCTAATAAAAACTCACATAATCAGCAGAGGATCCAACCATCCAACCAGGGATTGTTTTCTAAATAAAACTCAGAAAGTCAAATGAATACAAATTTGGAAAGATACATGGTGAATTAAATGTTGCTGAAAGCTCTGTTCATATATCTGTGAATTTGGATAATGACCACTTTCTTGATGAGCTTTAATCATCCTGCAACTCAAACATAGGAAGTTGGCACGGCTGTATTTAGAAAGTTACAGCTGCACATGGTATGCATATGTTGTTATTAGCCCTTCGGCTTGTGTGTGTGTGTGTAGTTCAGATTAAGTAGTGTTTGCAGGGGCTGGGAGTGATATCATGTTTTCCATTGATACATAAGGCCCAAGATGCAGAGTATTTGTGATTATTTCTGATATTTAAGAACATTTTTGTTTACCCTCTATTTTATCACTATAGTATACTTCACCATGGATATAAAAAACATGGCCAGCACATTTTGTATCTGAATTTTGGAAATGTGATGTAACAATAAATCATGTAGATCTGTTTCTTTATATTTTCAGCATTTTCATTCATTCATTCATATTCAGTTTATTTGCTCACTGAACATATATGATACACATCTTCTGAAAATACTGAATTTTCACGCTGTCAATGAACAAACAGGAGCAGTGAGAAGAAAAACATTTTGACATTTCTTTTTAACTTAAGACTTTCTGGAGGTTTTTGAATGTTTGATTTCTTCATTTGAATACGATTTGATCATAAAAAACCTTTATATATTGTATTGAAGTAAACTTTTTAGTATTCCACCAATTGACTTATTTTTGGGATATTTCTGTATGTTTCCATCATGACACTGCAAAAGAAGAAATTAGATACCTCACAACCACAAACAGAGACACACCTGTTCTCGTTAACTTGATATATCAAATGTCTGTTTCACTCCGCTTCGCTTTGTCTCACTGCCTCTCCGTTTATCATCAGTACTGAACTTCTTCTAAATGTCTGAACAAAAGCTGCCTAATCATTAATGACAACTATTCAACAACCACAGTGTTGGTCACAATATAGTTTATGTCTGTTAATTGTAAATTAATACAGGACGTTCACCGTCATGCACGTGATGAATGAATTATTCAAAGGCCCAGGTCTCGTAGCTTCTCCTACACACATATAAGGCCACTCTACCTCAGCTGAACTGCCACTTTCATCTTAGTTCGCCAAACCAGGTGAGTACGTTTGTTTGGAAAGTGCTATTGGAGAAACTTTAATTCAGTTCAAATATGTTATCAGGTGTTCAGTGTACAGTCTGGAGTAACACGAGTTAGAGGAAATCTCACAGCACTTGCCGTATGCTCCAGTTTAGATCTCAGTCGACATTATTCAAAACTTGAAGAGCTGATCTGTAAATGTGCATTTATGATACTAGATAATCACTGTTCATTTTACAGAAACACCACTATTGTGTTGGTTCTCATACTTTGTCACACATGTTCTCATACATGGTCTTATAATAACAATCTTTACTGTTACAAGGTCTTTTCTTTTTTTTTTCTTTGCATTAATTAGAGTACTAGTGAGCGATTTTTCTGTATGTATGGCTTTGGTCATAAATAAAGGTTATATGCAGGGGACTAAGTACTGAGGAAATTGTCTCCCCTGTACTCTCCTAGAAAACAAACATCCACATCCCTAGGTGTTTATCTGCTGCTGCTTAGAGAATAACAAAAAAAGAGGTAACTTTATGACTGATACCTATGATTTTTTATTCACCGCTGGAATCAAATATAGTTGTCCAGTGTCTTTGCAATCCATGAATGTATGCAGCAGTGAAGTGCAGGTACTATGTATAAGTTCACGTGAAGGGGTTTGTGAAGATAAGGCCACTCACAGAACAACTGACTATAGGTGAGCTGTGAGCTGTAATCTCTCATGGTGTGTGTGTTTGTGTGTGTGTGTGTGTGTGTGTGTGTGTGTGTGTGTGTGTGTGTGTGTGTGTGTGTGTGTGTGTGTGTGTGTGTGTGTGTGTGTGTGTGTGTGTGTGTGTGTGTGTGTGTGTGTGTGTGTGTGTGTGTGTGTGTGTTTCCTTACATGGGCTAGGATGGCGTCTCCTGCTATCGCTCTGGCCTTTCTTCCCCTCCTGCTGACACTGCTCATCAGGTACCGGTACTACTTTGTGCTGTTCTACCGGGCGGTCCTGGTAAGGATATGGAAAGACTGTGTTACAGGTCTGAGCAGAGAGGAGCGAGTCTTCCAGTATGTCCTCACTCATGCCATCCCCGGAGACCCAGACAGCATCCTGGATGCATTCGATGCCTGGTGCAGTAAGGTGGAATACATCAGCAACATTGGGCCTAAAAAGGGTGAGAGGAGGATAACCTTGAAAGACAATTTCTCTCTTTAGAGGCATGGTTTTACACGTTTTCTTCTTGTGTGTGTTTGTGTGTAGGAAAGATCCTGGATCGGCTTCTGATGGAGCAGAGCCCTCTGACAGTGCTTGAGCTAGGTGCCCACTGTGGGTACAGCACTGTACGGATCGCCAGGGCTCTGCCCCTAGGTGCCAGGCTCTACAGTATTGAGATGGATCAGAGGAATGCTGCCATTGCGGAGAAGGTCATCCGCCTGGCAGGTTTCGATGATGACATGGTGAGAAAGCATGAAAGGTTACTTATATACTACATTTTAGTATATAAACAGTTTGGGTTTTGATAGAAGCCCCCTGGATGTCCAGAGTTTTAGTAAGGGATAGCACAAAAGGGGCAATGCATCACACATATTTGCCATTTTGTCTCCACTAAAATATCCAATTGAACCTCTAACAATAAGGTATCATATTGCTGTAATATTCAAAACATAGCAAATCAGACAGCATATACTAATTTCATGTTTAATTCTTTATGGAGGCATAAAAATCTTCAATATATAAAATCTAGCTCTTAAAGTCACATTTCAAAGTACCAACAGTGAACAATGTGATACCATGAAAAAGATGCAAGCCGCCTGATGCAACTTAGCCAAGGAAGAATATTTAATTTTGAGTTCCACCTCTGAATATCAGTCATAGTTTGGGATTATGAGGTGGTGCATTGGGGGCCATGCCTCCCCAGTCCACCCATTAGACTCACCCCTGAAAAGCTCTATGACCCATGAACAAGCCTCAACTTTTATTTGTTCATACATAAATCTGCAACATTATTATTTATTGTATGTTTAAGTCTAACACTCTTGTTACATACTACATGCTCTGTTTTTCAGGTGGAGCTCATCATGAATCCATCCGACGAGGTCATCCCACGTCTGCGGTCTGATTACGGGTTGGAAAAGCTGGACTTTGTCTTCATGGACCACTGGAAGAAATGCTACGCCCCAGATTTGCAGGTGACTGGAATACATATTCATAAAGGATTAATACAATTTGAAACAAATCCATTAAGCACAGAGCTGCAGAGTTTCATGTTAACTCTGAGGCTAGTGTCGCCTGTTTCCTGATCCCTCCTTGTGTGTGAAACAGATGCTGGAAGGATCTGGCCTCCTGGGAAAAGGGACCATGATTGTGGCGGACAATGTGCTGTTTCCTGGGGCTCCAAAGTTCTTGAGACACATTCGTAAGAGTGGCCTGTATGAGTGGAAGGTTCACCGGGCCACACTGGAGTACAGCACAGGCATCAGGGATGGGATGGCTGAGCTGGTGTATCAGGGCATTAAGTAGATGATGCAGACTGGGATCTGCAAGTCTTACACAGTTTAAGGTTTAAGAAGTAGCAAGGAAAGGGAGGAATTGATATTAGTCAAACTATTTGCAAAGAAAATTATGATGATAGTTCCCTGAATGAACTGATAGCTGAAATGAATCATAGCTCAACTCAAGAAACTGTTTGATCATCTTTTAGGATCTTGTACTGCCAGCGCCCTCTGCTGTACAAATAGAGAAAGGAGAGGAGAGAGGACATAAACAGTTGAACAACCCTAAATTAAACTTTGCTGGCCTCTATATAAAAATATCTATCTTCTAGCATTGCTGGGGATCTTTTTTCCTTCTAATAATCCCTGACATGATCTTATTTAATTGGAGAAATAGTATCAGAAGGGGTTCTTAAATCGTTTTAAAGCATCACGACATGTGTAAAAAGTTGAAGATAAAAGTGAACTTATTAAATTGAGCTGATTAAGCCAAATTATTTAATTTTTCTGATATTTAATAGGCGTTGTTAATGTTCAGCTTTTATATGAAACTGTTGTACATACTCTATTAAACATGACTCCAATGTGTTTGAGTTAAAAACATTAGCCATCCTAAACCCAACACACACGCTTTCCTACAATTTTGCATTTTCTTATAAATGACAAACTCAGGAGAAGAAAATAGTAACATAAGGTTTCATCAAAAGTATTTAATTGTTCAATTCAATATAAATTATTCAAGCTCTGGTTAGTAAACCGTTAACTTAAACATGAGAAGAGAAGATGGATATAGTGCTGTATTCACATTTCAATGTACATTGTTCAGTAGAAATGGCTGCTTTTACTTTCACTTACATTGTTAAAAAATATTAAAAATATTACTTGAACATAATAACATTTTGCAAAGTTTAAAAATGATGTTTGTAACAAAAGACTTGCAGGATTAAACACTGCTATGAGTCAAACTTTGATTAAATGGTGAAGTTTCTGTGAGTCTCCTTTATAGGTTACAAATTATTTAGCTGACTGAACGGTTGCCTGTGCTCTGTCAGCTGTTTGAAGACACTCTGAGAGGTGGCACATGACTCGAGATATGACATGGTTAAAATTTAAATGATTGATAAGTGGACTGAAGTCTGCTGATACTGGTTGTGTACAAGTGTTTGACTGGTTACATATCAGCGGGCTCTGGCTCTTGAGTATGTGTCCATCATAGAACCAGATGTTGTGCAAAGAAAAATAAAACAAACAACTGCATAGGTGCCAGAATGTTTATCTGTGTCACCACTACTTTCAACTGCACCACTTGGAACAGGGTGATTATGTTAAGGTACCAACACTCAGCTACGTCCAAAAATGTGCAGAGCCCTCAAGCTCACCTCCGTCTGAAGCATGTGTTTGTAACACACTTTGATTCTAGTTTCCTCTTGTCCTGTTCACACGAATAAAAAAATATATTCATATCCAAGACTGAAGGGACAGCATTTACGTGGGGAGCAGAACGTCTCCTACCAGCCAACTTCATGTCGACTGGTATTGTCTTTTGCCTTAAATCATCCATTGATCTTGGTCTTGGTCTGGCCCCTCCATGTCAACCTAACATAAAGAAACAGAGGCAGATTAGAGGCACCGATTTCTACTGCTAGGAAGCAAAAACAAGCAAAACATAAACAATACTTGAAGTGATATAAAGTCATGCCAGTGCCTCAAATAGGGAAAGAATTCAACAAGATTCAAGTCAATACTTTCAGTGCTGATTGATAATTTATACCTTTCCATATCATCTTAAGACAGTCAATTGACAAACACTGTAGAATATGTTACACTTGAAAGCTTGTCAGAAATGTACTGAAAAGCTGTTCTGACTTTAGTGGAGAGAAAATGTTTATTTTTCACCTCATTGATTTCCCCATCATCAGGTGATTCATTGTAGTCATTCATTTCATCCATGTCCTGCATGTCCTCCTCATCTTCTGAGTCTTCCTCACTGTCCTCTTCATCCTCATCATCCTCTTCTTCCTCTTCATCATACCCTGCCTGCACCACAATTAAGTCAGATGTCACATAAAGAGGAATATATCAAACCAGTGTTTCATGTTGCCATTAAAATAACGGCAGCATTTTATCTTCAAGTTACATACCGACACATCAAAAATTGGTTTCCCAATAGGCATCAGGTTGTTGTCTTTCTCAGCAATACTCTGCAGCTAAGGTAGAGAGAGAACCACACAGCACACATTTAAAGACGGCCATGCAGAGGTGCGAGAAGGCGGTGCGACAAAAGCAGAGGTGTTTGCTTACCCAAGTTTGGTGCTGCTGCTCCTGCTGGTGCAGCTCGGTCTCGTCCACACAGGGTCGGTCCAGGTTGAACCATAGTGATTCCGTGATCCGAGGGAACAGGGAGGGGAACAGCGTGGACATAACTGAGACACATGGACAACGTGTGAGCTTTGTGTGTTAGTTAGCCAGCACTGCAGCTGTGTATAGCTTCGACGCACACATAAAGCGTATAAGCCCCATCATTCAAAAGTAAATGAAACACGCTTGTTTTTGTCTACTATAAAACTCAAATCACATGTATGCATTCTAAAACTAGACAGAGCGGGTTGAACAGTAGTGTAGGTAGGCACAACACCTGTTTAGGTGTTACATGGAGTCTCCCTCTTTAAAACATAGAAACACTGAATTGTGCGTTAACTCGGTAAGTATAAGAAGTCAAATATAAACTGATCAAACAAAATGGAACACAATATTTTAACTGTGACTGAGAGTGAAATGAAAGCTTACCGTAGGGCTTAAACTTGCCAAGTCTCCGCTCAAGCTTTCAAAATAATTCAAAACACAGCTAACCGGAAGTCATTGGTGTTCAACTTTTCTTTTTCCGATGCCATGTGGCCATTTGTCATTTGATAAAGGTTCCGCTTTGTTAAATACTGTATGCTTGATCGTTTGAGCTAAGGACTTGTAGCAACAACAAAAAAAAGAATTTGGCGTGTGTGTTAAGATATGACATGATGTACTATTTTTTCGGTGGGACCATGCCACCGAATAGGTGCTTTTCAATCCCCTGGACTTCTGTTTTAATAAAATGCGTGGAAATTAACTGCTAGAACAATTCATTGCTATGCACAGTGTCTCGCACAGTGTCTCGCACAGTAATATGATTCTGAATTTATTATACCGGTGTTAAAAAGCAACCAAAACTATCTGAAACTTTAGCAACCATTTCAAAAAGCAACCATTTCTCCTGTTCCCACTTTCTGACACTACATATTCCCATAGACTATAGCCAATGGTTTTATCATGAAATATAATTTTTCAAATATTTCTGAATTTGTCTTTTTTTCTGCATTGAAGTCTGCAACCCAATACATCACGTCATGAGTTTGAATACATTTTTTAAAATCAGAATAGTGCCCCTTCTGAAACATTTGGAACATTTCTCGTTTCAATTTTTGAAAAGGAAGTTTCATCATCTGGTTCTTTTGAAAGCCGTGGGAAGGTATCGAGTGATTTCTTTCTTTTTGTCTTCTGCACATTTGACAATATTGTGAGTTATAGAGAGAAAGTCTATCTCATTATTCTGTCCAGTTACCGAAACTATTTCTAAGATCTTATTGTGTCAATTTTAGAAATATTTCGTTTTGATAAAACA
Organism: Notolabrus celidotus; assembly: GCF_009762535.1. Taxonomy (NCBI): domain Eukaryota; kingdom Metazoa; phylum Chordata; class Actinopteri; order Labriformes; family Labridae; genus Notolabrus; species Notolabrus celidotus. The sequence goes on from NC_048285.1 coordinate 13,145,414, forward strand.
ATAGAATATATGCTCATATGCTCATTGTCCACGTGCTATTAGAATAAACGTCATGTGACGTCTATTTCAAGTTTTTGCCAATTCTATGATTAAAGTATATCCTGTTACTTACAGTCCTGTTGCTCATGCAGGCCTAAACCACAGGATTGAGTAACAGTAAAAGGAGTAGCATGTATTGCATTTCTAGCCAAAACTATTGGACATACTTGTTTTTTATTTTTTATTATTTTGTGTTTCAAACAAAATCACAACTATTTTTAATTATTTAAAAGAAAAATGATTTACATTTATAAAATGTAAAATGTGCGCTAACATTGAACATTAATCTAAATATTAATTATTCGAATATGTAAACAACAATTTCTGTAAAATAAACCCTTGTTGGTTTGATTGTAATCATGCTTTAACAACAGAACAAGCAACAGTTTCTTCAAACAATAAAACAGCCATTAAAAGGGCTGGAAACTTTACATCTCCTTGTATGCTCTGAATCAGCACTGTGTCTTCTGATATATACACTCAAATGTACAGCTCTAACAATTCAAACTCACGTCAGCATGCTTGTTACCTTCAAGTTTCGGCTGAATCAGATGACCAACAACACAGGTGCAGCAGAAACTTATCTTAACTGCCAGCTTTTACCCCTCTTATTGCCTTGTAGGTCACATTGCCATTTTAAAACAAGTGTCATAATGTGACAAAAAGCTGTCTGGACCTTGAGATAAGACAAACCTTGTTCTGAGTTTGACGTTATAAAACAGATTGTCACATACCCACCTGCTCGGTCTAGTATTTTCTAACTACCATAAACACACATGCACTTGCACATGTGAAGAAGACTTTGGACTGTGGAAAGATATTAATTGAGATTGAAGTTCAAGCCAGGTTCTCATAGCTTGCATGCATCGGGGGAACCTTGCTATCTCTCCACTTCACAAACAGGCTCACACACACAAACACATTGGGAGCAGATGTGTGGTTTATAAATTCGAGAGAAGTGTGTAAGAGGTGACGGGATTCTGATTTGTAGGATTATCTCTTTTGGAAGAAATCACAGAATCTAACAAGGTATGGAATTTTTTTCACAATTGCTTTTAGAAGTCTTCTAGTCTTTTTAAAGTGAGCCACGTACTGTAGAGTAGTAGTAGAGACAGTAAATCACATGTGAAGCTCATATTAGGAGGTTTGACTTTTTTGACAGATTTACTTGGTGCTTGCTTTAGGTTGTTTTTTTTAGGTTACATTGGAATGCAGTGCTGAAATATAATTTATTTGTTAATGTGTTTTCGCAGTGATCGTAAAATGTTCCTTATCTTTATCATTTATCGCACATGAATAAAAAGAGAAATGAGGAACTTGCAGAAAGCAAAGTGGAAACAATCAAAACCACAGAACCATTCAATTTAAATCTTTGAGAGTTTTCATATATGTATTTTTATTTTTTATGAGTTTACAATGTCTTGATTTTTTTTCTTGTGACGAGTCAGAGGAATTATAAAATGAAGGAAATAATTACCAAAGCAAATAAAATTATACGATTCAGTGCAAAACAATAAGATGTATGATATGATATGATATGATATGATATGATATGATATGATATGATATGATATGATAAAGAATTAAACAATATGGTACAATATGTTAACATATGGTACAGTAAGGTTTGATAAGACAAATTAAGAGAATACTTAACATACAATACAATAACCTATAATTTAATACGATATGAGTCTATTCTTTTGGATATGAGTGGATAAGATATTAATCCATGCAATGCTTTACAGTACAAAACAATACTAAAGGACACATTATAGTATGACAATAAAACTTCAGTTTGATTTGACATGATAAGATTAGATTGGATATGATTGGATAGAAAAACCACATCATACAATACTATTTAGTACTATACAATAAGATACGATATGGAAAGTAACAATATGATACGATACAATACCAAATGTTACGGTACGATAAGATACTGTACTGTCCCGTACTGTACAGTACCACACCGTACCATATGCCACGACACGTCATGATACATTATGGTACAATACAATACCATGCATCATGATATGACAGAACACTACACCAAAGGAAAAAAAGTTATATGGCACGCTACTGTACTTTTCGATACACTTTATTTGAGTGCTGCATGCACTTATTCCTAAAAAGATATACCACATTTTCATTCCTATGAGTAGTCAGAACATTCATTTTGAGTCTCATTTACCACACTTTTACTAAAAAAAGTCAGTTGCTTTAAAAGTTTTAAAAGTGGACAATATAGCCTTTTGTGTGTTTCAATCTGTCAACCCATTAGATTTTTGTCTGTTATTTTAGTTACCTTACAATAACACCCAACTGTTGTATAATGCAGAGCCATGTGGGTTGTCCCTGCCTTGCTGCTAGCCCTGTCAAGTGGCGCTCTGTCTCTGGATAAACTCGACATGTGTATGGATGCCAAACATCACAAAGTATCCCCTGGACCTGAGGGAAAATTGTACAATCAGGTATTTAATACTGAAGTCTGAAACCATGATTTGTATATTTTTCAAATCAATGTAAGTTATTGTCTCATCCACAGTTCTTGATCATATTAGCAACGCTGATCCAGAGGCTGGTAACAGCATACAAATTACTTCTTTCCCTCTTCCTTCCATTAGTGTGCTCCATGGAAAGACAATGCGTGTTGCACAGCTAACACCACCGAAGAAGCCCACGAAGATAACTCCTACTTGTACAACTTTAACTGGGATCACTGTGGTGCCATGAGCAACAAGTGCAAGAAACATTTCATTCAGGATACCTGCTTTTATGAGTGCTCACCACACTTAGGGCCCTGGATTCAAAAGGTACTCAACATTTGTACAATCTGCCTTTCGTGTATGTGTATGCCTTTAACACTAGATGGCAGCATCAGGAGTTGAAAGAGCTAGTAAAATATACTCATAAATGTGTATTTTCAGGTATAAAAAGATAAGGAGGTCATTACGTTTTTATTAAGATGAACTTTGTAACACTCACATGATGGATCTGAGAATGAAACCTAAAGCACAAATCTCAGTATCTATGGATCATGGAAAGAAGTTGACTGGGTGTTAATGTCTGGGTGTGTTTGTGTGTTTGAAGGTGGATCAGTCCTGGCGTAAGGAGCGTATCTTGGATGTGCCTCTGTGTAAAGAGGACTGCCATGAATGGTGGGAGGACTGCAAGGATGACCTCACCTGCAAGACTGACTGGCATAAGGGATGGGACTGGAGCTCAGGTATGCATAAAAAATAAACAGGTACACACACTGTCACACATCACCTGTCCCTGAAAACTCATACAAGGGGATAAATAAAGACATGCTGACATTTCATAGGTAATGTGAAAAAAATATTCACATTCTTTCCACAAGTGTACAGTTTCCTTACACACAAAAACAATCTGGTCAATGTACACTTAATCATAACCCAGCACACAGTTCATACATTTAACTCAAATTCCAACATACTTAACAAACAGCTGCAGCTATGAAGTAGGTGTAATTAAATGTTTCTCTCCCTCCCTTTTTCCTTTTTAGGTATTAACAAATGCCCCTCAAACAGCAAATGCAGACCATGGACCAGTGTTTTCCCCACACCTAAAGATATGTGTGAAAAAATCTGGTCCCAGTCCTACCTTTACACCACTGACTCTAAAACTTCAGGCCGCTGCATGCAGCTCTGGTTCAATGGAACAAACCCCAACAAGAAGGTGGCAAAGTACTACCTTAACAATGCACAGCACCACCAAAGCTTTGCCCTGATCCCACTGCTGTTCATGGCTGTCACAGTTTTCTCTGTGGTTCTGTAGTAGAAGTATATCTTGAAACCATCCTTTATTATTGTGAAGGGACCAATAAAACTTGTTTTAAATGCTGTTCTGTCTCTTGTTCCCTCTTTTGTGTTATTTCGGTAAATATGAATGCAAGTTCTGCAAACATTTTCACAATATATTTAAGTTTTACTGTTTTTGGTATGACTATATGACTTTCTTCATCTGGAAAAACAACCGAAAAATATAAAAGAGAACTCACACAAAAACAAGATTACGGTTTAAGCATTAAGATGTAATATAAGCAGCAGTTTTTCAAATTGGAAATTGTCACAGATTTAAACTTCTTTGTGGAGAAAACCAAAATAAACTTGTGCGCATTGACAAGGCTTGAAGGCACATGCAGCATACTGTATTACTGTACACAGTTCTGGCATGACATTTTGTTAACTGCAAACTACGGATCAGTTTAATAACCCCTTCACAACCTCAACAGCCGGTGAAACTGACCCAGGATCTGCATGGAGGGAGATTTCTTTGCACTGGTCCTCACTGATCACATCATCACATGACCACTCTGAGCTAGCTAGCGGTTAGTGGGCCCCACTGCTTGGTAATTATGGAGTTCCAGTCCCGTGAGTGATGTGTGTGTTTATGTGTTTGTGTGTGTGTGTGTGTGTGTGTGTGTGTGTGTGTGGAACAGAGAGGGTGGAAAAGACAGAGAAAGTAAGGGTGTGTTAATGTCTCTCTTCACATGTTCTCTATGTTTAAGTGTCTTTTTGTGTCACATAAACCCATTATGTGTGGGTGTGTATGTGGTGGTGCCACGTCTGAATGTATTCCTTCTGCTGGTGTGATGTGACAAGGAAGGACTTTGGCTGGTGAGAGATAAAGCTGACAAATGCATTTACCAACTCTTATGAACTCTGTGACAGTTATTTAATAATATAAGGAATTAGTATCTAATTTGAAAATGTTGCTGTACCTTCTGACAGAGATCACGTGTCAAAATGCTGCTGTACTTCTGAAAATGATAGTAACATCCTTCCTGATGACACCCCTGCATGATTCAGTATCGCAAATTCAGCTTGGAACCCTAGTGCAGTCTTTCCTGTCCAATTTCTCTGCCTGAACTGAACACTAAATGATTATAACAATATTGTTGAGCAAGAGCTGCATGTAATTTCACTGAGCACAAAAACACTTTGCATTTCTAGCATCAAGTATGTCTAAATCAAGATACTTATGCATCTTCTATGTGAGATGCATGCTACCAAGCTGAAAAAGGGAGAAAGGTTCCTGATCAAAACAAGTGGCGCTAATAAAAGTTGAGCTTGAAAATCTAACACTTATAATTCATACAGAGCGGCCTCAGTACAATGGCTCAAAGCACGTCTGTCTCCAAAATGGAGACTGGATTGATGAAGAGGATAAATAGCCGCAGCCACATTGCCTGTTATCTGGCCTCAGCCTCAGGCCCAACTTTGCAGAAATGCAGAAATAGTCAAGCTGTCCATTCAGTGTTCATTCATCCAACAATTTAGCTTTTGAGTTAGAAGTTTCGTAGCTATTCAGCATCACTGTGCCCTCAACATGACTATAGACTCTTGTCTCTGTTTTTGCAGTAAACTGTGGTAAGATGCAGAAAAAAAACGTGCAGATTTAGTTATTTTTAAGCTGAATTTCTGGCAAAGCAGTTAAACCATGATCCAACATGTGGCAGCTCACTTTTACAATCTCTTCATGCAGACATATTGTCAAGCCACATACTTTTACAGACTTTTTTTTACAAACTACTCACTCATACACAGACACACATGAGTGCACTGTGTGATGCCATAGCTAGAAATAGCACGGGGATGGCTGCTGTCCCTCTGGCTATTAATACTCAGCGTTTCTGAGGTCATTGGAAGCATAAACTACCCAGCCCAACTCTCACCCTCTCTCTCTCTCTCTCTCTCTCTCTCTCTCTCTCTCTCTCTCTCTCTCTCTCTCTCTCTCTCTCTCTCTCTCTCTCTCTCTCTCTCTCTCTCTCTCTCTTACTCTACCTCCCTCCCTTTGTATTAATGTGAGCATCTAAACCACATTTTGGAGTCAGACTTTTTGAGGATACTTAAAAATAAAATGCTTCAGTCAGATGTGTGCTTTTCTCTAGACTTCAGATTTGCTGTTTCTAGTGTTTTGCCAGCCTGGCCCCTCTAAGTAGACAGGTACACCTTGTGCCTGCATACTTGTGTGTAGTGTGTGGTAAAGAAAAGGATTACAAAACTGGACTGGTACTTGTGTTGAAAGATTTCTACTTGGCTGCAGGTCAAAATGGAGAAGAAAGCCCGCTGACATCAGAGCTAGGGCTTTGACCATGCAAACTTTCTAGACAATCTACAGTTTCTTGAAAACATTTTGAGCCTAATTAAAGGTATAATGTCACAGATATTTCAGCCCACAACATGTGCACAAACAGGATATGTTGATGCTCTGAAGAGGGGAGCAGAATTAATTCCCTCAACTCAAACTTATAGACTTGGATCATTTAAACAAGTAAAACAAATAGCAAATAGCCAACAATTCTTGGGACCCAAATTGTTCATTTGATATATAAATGATATATGTTGTATGTGAAGTGTCTGATTTTCATTAGTTGTCTTTCGGACAATAGAAATATTTTATGTTCCAGGACAGACCTCAGCAGCATTTAGAGGAGGTAAGAAAGGAGGTGTACAAACTAAAAAGTAGGTTTGACATAAATAAGCTATCATTCAATTTGAACAAAACTAAAGTCATATTATTTGGAACAGAGAGACAAACACAGAAATGTACATGAAAATTGATAACATGAGAATTGAACAAGTATGAAAGCAAGTTTGTGGATGTCTTAATTGACCAAGCTCTGCTGGAAACCACACATAATGTATTTGTGAAAAGGTTAGGACAAACATTAACATTCAGTAAAACTAGGTATATCTTGAATTTTAAATAAGTACACACTCTACACTGTGCTTGTATTTTACCATATCAGTCCTAATGAGTTGAAGTTTGGTAGAATTCTCACAAAAGCAGCCTGCAAGAGATATGCACATTGCAAATAAGAGCTTTCAGGATAATGAATTATGCTGGAAATCAAATGTATACCATTTTGTATGTCATATGTTGAAATATATGGACTTAATAAAAATGAAGACTGCCCAAGCTATGTATATTGAATAAAATAATGTATTATCTGGTAACATTCAAAAGGTGTTTGCTGGCAGAAAGGGAGGTTATGATTTATTTGGGAAATTTAATTCATTTAAATTCTGTGCAAGTCTTAAACGCATGGCAAATTTTATAAGGAATATCTGTTATAGTAAACAACCGAATTGTCTGTACTTACAAATAAGGTATGTGAGAGACCGACACAGTCCCCGTACCCGGCAGGCTGTGCAGGGTCATTTAGTTAAGCCAAGACCCAGAACTGATGCAGTGAGCAGATCTGTTGGCTATTACAAAGTGGAATCATTTACCAGTAACTATAATTGAAGCACCCAGTAAAGCCAGTTTTAAAAGACTCACCTTAACAATAACCCTAATAGTAATGAATTTTAGTGTACACTGAGGATTAGTCTTAATTTGATGTGATGTTATGTTGGTAGTGGTATTTTCTGTTTTTCTATTTCATTTTGTGTTTGCAGCTTTTCCTGTTTTTCTATTTTATGTCTGTAGCATTTTCAGTTGTTGAATTTCCTGTTGTGCATTGTTTTTTTGTTCATGTATGTAGCTTTTGTTTGTTCTTGTGTATCATGTTTGTAGTATTTTCTGTTTTTTGTATTTCATGTATATTTTGTATGTTATGTTTGTTTTATGGGGGACCCCAGGAAGAGTAGCTGCTGCGTTAGTGGCAGTTAATGTGGATCTGAATAAAGGAATGAATAAAGGAATGTTATAGTTATATTTAAGCAGTGGTGGACAGTAACAAAGTAAATTTACTTGAGTACTGTACTTAAGTACATTTTTGGAGTATCTGTACTTTACTTGAGTATTATTTTTTGGGGGAACATATTACTTTTACTCCACTACATTTAGAAGACAATTGTTTTACTTTTTACTCCACTACATTTCTATCAGTGCTCTAGTTACTGACTTTGCTTTAAAGTCAGCTGATGAATTTTGTTCTCTTTTCGTGAAATCTGATCCCTCGGTTGAACGTGGAGCAAACACAGCAAATTTCACTCAGATCAGGCAGTTATTTAGAGGTGGTAGTTATGTCTATAATTCTCCACATGAGCACCCATGGCCATATCTTCAGCCCGTGTTAGATGTTTTTGAAATGAAGAATGATACGTATTGTTGGAAATGTTCTCCCTGTCTCCCACTCTGCCCAAACATACAAAAAATCACTATCCAACCTGAGAAAGCGTGTTGAGCTACTTTCATTCCAGATTTACATTTCAAACTAAGGTGTCTGTGCTTGGAGTAACATAGTTGCTTTTTTTATTCCATGGTATAGTTTTTAGAGATTTCAAGTCATGTTTTCTAGATAAACATAATGTAACCGAATGTACTTCTATATATTCTTGACTGCACTGATATATTGTGAAAATACAACATTTTGAGATTTTTTAAGAAGTACTTTGAATATTTTAAAAGCAAGTACTTCAGTACTTTAACTAAAGTAATAATCTGACAGAGCAACTTTCACTTGTATTGGAGTAATATTTGACATAGAGCATCTATACTTTGACTGAAGTAATGAAACTGTGTACTTTGTCCACCACTGTATTTAAGTGTAGGCTACAGAAAAATATATTTGCAGGTTTTCAAGGTGCAGCTTATTGAACAATCTGATTCACTTTTTGTCGCTCAATTTTCAGTGACTAGTACTAAAGAATATTTGAAGAGTTAATTTGCAAAAAGAGTTAACTCACTTTTGGAAAACTAAAAAAAATGTTTCCAAAAACATATTTTTTCTTTTACTAGCTTTTGGTATTATCAATCAACTGAGGTTGGGTTGTTTTGACTTAGTCAAAAAATGAAATGTGTTTTTTTGAAAATGTATACAAACTGAGTTATCTTTTCTTGCAAATTAACTCTTCATGTCTATATTAATCTTTAGATAAAGTGTAACTTGTTTTTTATCATCACAGTGTCTTGTAACTTTTCATCCATCACTAACAGAGTCTCGTCAAGCTAGCCAGACTTTGTGGCTTTGCCGTCTAAATAAAGTGTATCTGTTTAAATTCATCATTGGGGTGTCTTATTTTGAAAATATACACCGGAAGCGTTTTACATTGACATTATTTTGTTGTTGACGCGGGTCGCCCCCACTGTTGCTCCCCGGTCTCCTGCGTGGATTTACATACCCTGATTTCCGTGGGACTGGGAAGCTACAGAGGAGGGTGGCGAGCCTTCCAGGAACTGAGGAAACAATCGCAAACAGTGTAATTGAACAAATGTCTAACTTTTAGCCCCGTCGTCTGTTGTCTCGATACTTGAAGCCACCGAAATAACAGTTCATTTAGTTTTTGTCCCGGACTGGATCGCTTTAGAGTCCGGAGAAGGGCTGTGAGGTTTACGGAGAAGTCTGGAAGCAGCCTGAGTTGAGACCCGGTTTGAAGGGCTGTGGCCATGGCCGGGGGTGGTGGTGGTGGTGGAGGGATTTCTCCGTTGGGGCCCGCACCGCCGATGTGGTATCACCGGGACCTGAGTCGAGCTGCGGCCGAGGAGCTGCTGGCCAGAGCCGGGAGAGACGGCAGCTTCCTGGTGCGGGACAGCGAGAGTGTCAACGGAGCGTACGCTTTGTGTGTACTGTAAGTAACTTTATTATCATTGAAACTTTGTGTTTTATTTTCCTTCTCACTTTGTATAATAAGAAAGGTTTCTGCGTCACCAGTGTTTTAGATCTGACTTTATTTTCAAGGTAAACAGCTCGCAGGGATCCTTGTTATGTTAAAGTCACTGTTTTGTTTGCTATTACTCTGCCAAGCTGTACTTAATGTTTACAAAGCTGTACCCAAATACTCCCTTCCTTCAGCATGAAATCAGCATCCCTTTCTGTTGCATGAGGTCGATTATAGATTGAATCAACGTTACACAAGTTTCAGCCAACCCATGTTTACTCTCTCCTGGATGTGAGTGGCAGAGGGAGAGAGACTGTCTGTCTGCCCAGCAGTGAAACTCCAGCATGGCACACAACTTTAGGGCTGTCCCTGTCTGTCTTCTTGTGTCTGATGTGGTCGCCTGCAGTGCTGTTTTTACAGGGAACTGGATGGTGGTGGAGGTAAATATAAGCATGTATGGGCTGCTGAAGCCTAGCTGATGTTTTAATTGAAGGCTCAAGTAAAGTGAGCACAGCAGGGACGTAGATGGCTTAGTTGATGAGTTGCTCATATCATCTTTTCACACACAATCTATCAACAAAAAAAAACAAACAACATATACGCCATGCTGGTATGGAAATTCCCCGTTGGAAGCAGATGGAGGTTTGTATCACCTTCATTTGCATTCAGGACATTTTGCCACCAAATAAACCTCCATGTTCAGGAAGCAGTATTAACAGAGTTACTTATATCCTGCTGAAATGATATAACTCAACTCAACTCAACTTTATTTATATAGCACCTTTCATACATAAAAACATGCAGCCCAAAGTGCTTCTCAGAATAACAGAGAGACAGAAAACAACAGCAATGGTAAAATCATAAACGGCATGATTATAGATGAAATGAAATAAAATCAATATAGTAAAATTAATAAAATAAGTAAGAGTGGAAAGAAAAGTTTAAAATAAGGTAGCGTTAACAAGATCAGATGAATACAATAAATAAATAGATAATTAAATCATTAAATAAGATAAATAAATGTTAAAGCAATGATTCAAATAATAATAATACAAATAACAATGCAGTCCAGGGCTGAAAATAAATGACTCCAAATTAAAAGCTAGATTAAAAAGGCAAGTCTTAAGTTTACTTTTAAAAACACCCAGAGAGCTCGTCGTTTTAATGTCCAGAGGCAGAGAGTTCCATAGTTTAGGGGCGTAATATAAAGATACCCAATCTCTTAAAAAGGAAGATGATTAAGTTTCAATACACATAGCATACCACAAGTAATTGAAACACTCTATAAAGACTCAGGCAAGCCAGTGAACCATGGAAAGAGGGTACTGAATTTATTAGCAACCAAAATGAGTTGTGTGCGGGTAATAAAAGATCTATCATGTCACGTGATCCAGCATTGACTCGACCTACATGACATCCCCTATCTGATGTTTATCCCATACAGATCTCAGTGTGAGTGTGTTGACATGTAAACCATAACCAACTCATGTCTAAATATGTAATAGCTGACACTTGAAAGAGAATACAAACCAGAAGTAATTTTATCCTGCCTGTTCGACGCACTCTCTCACTGTACAAGAACCCAGAAAAATATAGGTCTGGAAAACGATAACTCCTGGTTGGTTAAAGTTGAAGTCGAAAAAAACAAGAGCATAGCGATTAATATATCCTGGTAATACAATGTCACTTTTCATAGTTTGCTGAGTGCACCAGTAATTCAGTGGGTCACTCAATGCCAACAACATTCCTCACATCCATGCATCATCCATATCCGGATGTATTCTCGCCTCCACCTCTGCCTTCCTCTCCCCTTTCACCTTTCATGGAAGGTTTAATCTGAGAGACTTTCTTTCACGAGACTTCAGTATTGTTATGGACAGGCTTAAGATAAGCTGCACTTTACAAGTAATGCTACTTCATATGAATTAGTGTTGATATTAGCTGGTCTTAGATTTTCTTACTTCATCACTTTTTCGCATTCACAAAGCAGAATGAAATCCGTGAACAAAGACTGCTGTCATCTCAAATATGAGCATTTGAATGTTTTCCTTACAACACCAACTACTTCTTTTTGCAAACATTGGCTGGAGCATTGAGGGAAGACGACCATTATCTGATTAAACAAAGGATGTTCATTTTTTTATTGTGAAATATTTACACCGGATGTGTAAGAAACACACACACACGCACGCACGCATGTACGCACACACACACTCACACTCACACTCAAAAGAAAATGACTAGAATTCACTGTTTGTATCAAAGACATACTTGTGCAATAAATTCAACAGATACAAAGTGAGATATGTGAACACTGCCACTCTCAAAGTGATATATGTGGTGATGAATGTAAGGCAGTTGTTCATGACATAGTTATTTTGGTTCAATACTCAACAACCCAGGCTGATGTCAATATTCATTAGGGTGTTAATTCCATATGTTGGTTGCATTAGGAATGAGGCATGAGTGGGAGCTGGTTCCAGTAAACTTCTCTATGCTCCATTTTAAGGTGAATTTTGCAATATCAGTGTTGAGTATTATTGATAGTGTATCATTCAATCCAAAGGGCATTTGTTGGGAGTTGTAGACTTCCTGCTCCCATAAAACCCTCTCAACAGTTTTATCTTTTAAGGTAGGGGTAGTGTGTTACTTTGTATGAGAAGAAAATTGAATAAGATGATCATTTTTTAATATATTGTAACTCATTAAATCTAGGGAAGGACTTTTTTACTGAGCTGTTATGTGATCTGTGTTGATATCCTTTTATAGTAAAAAATATTAAGTGTTATAGGAAATATTTCTGCACACCTTTTACAAAATATCCAGTTTACTAGTTAATCTCCATCAAATTGAACTCTGTGGTTAAGGGAAGCCAAATTATTGGCGTTGTCTTTATCAGGCTTTTTGTATTTCAGAAAATCTTTGCAAAACTATGTGCTTTTTCGTTTTTATCCATGCATAATAAACAGAGGTGTCAAGTAACGAAGTACAAATACTTCATTACCTTACTTAAGTATACATTTTGGGTATCTATACTTTACTGGAGTAATTATTTTTCAGCTGACTTTTTACTTCTACTCCTTACATTTTCACGCAATTATCTGTACTTTCTACTCCTTACATTTCAAGAATAGCCTTGTTACTCTTATTTCCTTTCAGCTTGTTTTCATTCTGGCTTGTCATCATCGTTCAAAAAACACAAAAAACAAAAACATATCCAGATATATCACCATCTGAAAGAGGCCAAGTTTCTTACTCATTACTTTTATGCGCGTGTTGTGATAGTGTCTTAATAAAGAAATCAAACATTTTGGCTAGCCTAGATTAGTTTGAAGCGATCTAGCCTTCGTGTTGAGCAAGACCTGTTTGGTCAACACCAGCAGTTCCGGGTCTTGGATGTGTTTGAGTGCTTGATGCTTGGATGTACATAATTCCATAAAGGCAACATGCCTGTGAAGTTTGACTTTTTGCACTATTACAATACTTATAGGCAACTAGTCATCATATCTTCTGCTCCATGAAACATGTTAATGCTCAGTAGTACACATATATGGTTCTTTAATGTATTTGCATTGTACAAAAATGCATTCATTTTCAATGGGCATGAACGCGGCTGAAACAGGTGCAGCATCATTTCAACATTAACATATTAATATAACATTATAGTCATTATGGCCTTTAGAAAAAAACAAATTTTTGAAGGTGGGGCAATGAATAGGCTCCTGTGGCGCAGCCTAAGCTTTTGTCCTTAATGGCATTTTCCCCTTACATTACTTTTACTTTTATACTTAGTTAGTTTTGAAACCAGTACTTTCACACTTTTACTTGAGTAAAAAGCTTGAGTTGATCCTTCAACGTCCGCCTAGTATCTATGCTTCTACTTGAGTAATGAATGTAAATACTTTTGACACCTCTGACAATAAATGTAAGTGTTGCCCCATCTCGTAAATAAAATGTAAATGTGTTATCTTAAAGCTCACTCACAGACCATGCAGACCACAATTATCACAGTCTGCATTATACAACAGAAACAAGCTGTCCGTTTTCATGAGTTATATCTTGGAGGACAGGTTTTCCCAGTACTTCCCTGGTGCCCTTGTAGCTGTGAGGGAAGAGATGACAGAGTCAAGCGTGGTCAAGAATAAACACAATAAATAAATAAATGCATTTCCAGGAAGTAATATCTGAGTCACTAGAAGTGTGAAAATATTCCAGACAGTGGCAAACTGGTTTTAGTCATGGCACCAGTGTACTGTTGGTTTCAGCTGACGTGTTTACTCTGTCTCTTGATGTTTATTTCATATTTGAGAGAATTAATAAGTCTTCTTTGTCTTCTTTAAGATGATTTTTTAATCAGAAAATGAAAGTGACAGTTATTACTTGATGACTTAATGAACACAGTCAGACTGTTTTTGCCAGAGGACTGCAAGATGGCATAGAGGAGGCATGGCTCATAATTGGGTCAGTGTGATAATTTAACATGAAAACGAGCTCATTTTGACCACATAAATCAGGTGACCTATTTTACATCCTTGCACACAATACACGCATGCCAAAAAGGTTTTTTTTTTCTCCACAACCTGAACATGTCTACCAGACACAGCTTTTTGTTGAGCTTGGCCTTGTGACTTCTATAAACCGACATTTGCACTTCCTTTTTGAGATCTTTGGAGGCCCCAGTGTGTTGATGACATGTTTCCACTTTGCTGTTCTCTGAGAATAGGCTGGTGTGAAAACTGTTTGTTTTTGTGTGTGTGGCTCTAAAGAAGCTCTCCCCAGCAGTGGGATTGACTCCAGGTCAGGGTCACTTTGTCTTGTAGGCCTTTTCACTTCCTCTTAGAGAACATTTCAGCATGTGGAGTTGTGGTCTCTGGGTTTTGTGTGTTTGCATGCTAATTAGAAGTATCGGTCTGACGTTTTGGGAAGTGACCTCTTAAACAAGCAGGCTAACTATTTGGTAATGGGAGGAGTGACAGATAAAACATGTACGTAGAAGCTTGATTGTAAAATTTCAGTACATCATAAAACTGCTTGACAGCTCTCACTAGCTATTTTGCAAGACCTTTCTTTTATGTGTCCAGCTTCATTGTCCCATTTTTTGGAGTCCAGATGTCAAACATCAGGTGATGCCATGTGTTAGATCAGTTTATGTATGCATCACTGGGACAGCTACAGAGATATTGAATCTTGTTTTTTTTTCTGTCAGGGAGGTATTCTTTAGTATCAGTAAAACATGTCTAAACAAGTCAGGGGTTCAGGTCTGGCCCTCTGTGTATCTGTGTGTTTGAAACCTAGAGGTGTCTGTGAAAACATTCCTCACTAGAAAGGCAATCCAGGGCAAAATATAGAAACATCTGAGTAATGTGTTATTTAAAAAAAAGAAGTGTCTCCATTGTTAATCTGCAGATACATTTTTTTTACTATGGTTCCTTCTGTGTTGATGGCAGAGTTGGAATCCATCTTTACCTCTGCAAAGACACAATGCAAACTAACAGAGAGGAGGAAACTACATTAGTACAGTAAACATGATGACCACAGGCCTGTGAAACAGACAACAACCATAAAATTGGCCTCACTGACGGTTTCGGGAGAAGTTGCAGTATGTTGTGTTGTATCCTCCATTACCTGCTAGTACATACGTAAAAAGGCTATACATTTTTTTGAACAGCTTGTAGTGTTGTTGCTATTCAAGCAATCGCCTTGACTTTGTAGTATCCTCATAGATACAATCTCTTTCTTGAAGTATTTGTGGTCATACAGTACTGAAAAACTGCCGTCTTAAGCTATTAATGCAAATCCAAGTCATCCCAACACAAGAATATTTTAAAGCTCCTTTAAGGAACTTTTGATATGCGTTGATTTTGGCCTCCCCTGAGGACCTTGTTTCTATTTACTGGTCTTGTCTTGTGCATGCAGAGGTTGTGGTTTCTGACATGATATCCCACCCTGTCTTCCTTTAAATGGTGAAATGTGTCACTCACTGTGAATATTTGAAGTAAAATTAGGGATGCACCAAAAATTCAGCCACCGAAAATTAATGTGCATTTTCGGTTTTGCACCCTCGTTGTCTGATATGTTCAATAAGATCCTCGATTTTAGTGAGGTTAGTACGCATTTATAGCCATAAGTGCAATGGTAAGGGAGACCGGGGACAGTTGTAACATTGTTTACATTTCTGTCTATAACTTTGAGCTCTTTTAACCCAGTGTGTTCGAACTGCTATACAAACTAGCTGCAACTAGACTGAGCATGTGCAGAGTGAATCCGGTGATTCCTAACTTGTTCCTGATTGGAGCAAGTGCAAGTGTTACAACTGACCCGTGTTACAACTGTCCCCGGTCTCCCTAATAATAATTGTCATAATAAATTATTTCGGCGTATCCCTAGTAAAAATGGATGTTTGTTCGGGGTGCTTTCAAAGGCATTCAAAATGATAATATTAAAACTTTTAATTTTGTTGCTTATCCTCTCATTCACTCTTTTAAGTCATAAAGCGGCATTATTGTGCATTTCAGCCTGTTTTATATCCAGTGTAGAATTCCTCACAGAGGCTTTGATAAGTAAACAATCATTGCTCTATAGTTAAACATTTAAGATATTTAATGGTTTATTTATTTTAGTTTATTGTCCAGTATACAGTCATGGCCAAAAGTTTTGAGAATGACACAAATATTACATTTTCACAAAGTCTGCTGCTTCAGGGTTTTGAGGTGTTTTTGGCAGATGTTTCTATGGTATAATGAAATACAATTAGAAGCATTTCATAAGTATCAAAAGCTTTTATTGAGAATTACACAGAATTCATGCAATAAGTCAATATTTGCAGTGTTGACCCTTCTTTTTCAAGACCTCTGCAATTCTCCCTGGCATGCTGTCAATCAACTTCTGGACCAAATCCTGACTGATGGCAGTCCATTCTTGCATAATCAATGCTTGGAGTTTGTCAGAATTTGTGGGTTTTTGATTGTCCACCCGCCTCTTGAGGATTGACCACAAGTTCTCAATGGGATTAAGATCTGGGGAGTTTCCTGGCCAAGGGCCCAAAATCTTAATGTTTTGTTCCCCGAGCCATTTTGTTATGACTTTTGCTTTATGGCAAGGTGCTCCATCATGCTGGAAAAGGCATTCTTCATCACCAAACTGCCCTTGGATGGTTGGGAGAAGTTGCTCTGGGAGGACGTTCTGGTACCATTCTTTATTCATGGCTGTGTTTTTAGGCAAGAGCGAGAGAGAGCCCACTCCCTTGACCGAAAAGCAACCCTACACATGAATGGTCTCAGGATGCTTCACTGTTGGCAAGAGACAGGACTGATGGTAGCGCTCACCTCGTCTCCTCCGAACAAGCCTTCCTCCAGATGCCCCAAACAATCGGGAGGGGATTCATCAGAGAAAATGACTTTACCCCAGTCCTCAGCAGTCCAGTCCCTGTACCTTCTGCAGAAAATCAGTCTGTCCCTGATGTTTTTACTGGAGAGAAGTGGCTTCTTTGCTGCCCTCCTTGACACCAGGCCTTCCTCCAAAAGTCTTCGCCTCACTGTGCGTGCAGATGCACTCACACCTGCCTGCTGCCATTCCTGAGCAAGCTCTGCACTGGTGGTGGCCCGATCCCACAGCTGTAACACCTTCAGGAGACGGTCCTGGCGCTTGCTGGACTTTCTTGGGTGCCCTGGAGCCTGTTTGGCAACAATTGAACCTCTCTCCTTGAAGTTCTTGATAATTCGATAGACGGTTGACTGAGGTGCAATCTTACTCGCTGCTATAAACTTCCCTGTTAGGCCCTTTTTGTGCAATGCAATGATGGCTGCACGTGTTTCCTTGCAGGTAACCATGGCTAACAGATGAGGAACAATGGTGTCATGCATCATCTTCCCTTTAAAGTGTCCAGTCACTCAATCATGACAGATTGATCGCCAGCCTTGTCCTCATCAACACCCACACCTGTGTTAATGTGTGTGACACCTGTGTGTCATTGAAATGATGTTAGCTGGTCCTTTTGTGGCTGAAATGCAGTGGAAATGTGTTTTGGGTGATAAAGTTCATTTTCAAGGCAAAGGGATGACTTTGCAATTAATTGTAGTTGAGCTGATCACTCCTCATAACATTCTGGAGTATATGCAAATTGCCATTATAAAAACTGAAACAGTAGACTTTGTGAAAATTAATAGTTGTTTCATTCTCAAAACTTTTGGCCATGACTGTAGATATTCCATGAAGCATCTTTGATAACTATGTTGTAGCCCCCAGAGGAGTTCATTAACATACTGGTTAATGGACTTGTTTACTGGCGATGAGGGGACCTCACTCAGCTGATGCATTCAGGGAAACGCTATGCACTGAAAGAGACAGAAGAAGAGGAGGTGATATGTCAGGCCAACAAGACAGAGGGAGTCAGTGATGCAGTCATTATCCTCTCCACAGACTATTGTTGAAAACACATACACCCACACACACATACTGGAAGCTTAGGGTCCCCCCTGTTCTAACTTTGCTGCGTCTGAAACAATAGTATTTACACAAACACACACAAACACAGTCACCACAGTAAACTGCAGTGATTCCTGTGTATGTGTGGTTCTAAAGTGAGGAGACCACATGCAGATAGGAGGCCAGACAGAAGCAACAGTTCCTCTCACTGGCTGTGCGAGCTGCTGAGTCTTGGCTTAAGGAGAGCGTATTTATCATGTCTGACTGCTGGAGACATGATATATGGAGCCATTATTAGTGTCAATGTGATAAATGTGCAGCATGTAAATCAATATTACATGGCAACTTCTGTTCTCAGTGTTGTGGTGGTTTAATCCATTATCAGTGACCGCTCATACTGAGAGTTCAAATTTGTGCCAAGAGCTTTGTTGCACGTCTTTCTCCCTCTTCTCTGGGAGTTACAAGATAACTATAAAAACATAACTGCCCTCTGTTTCCATTACTTAGAAGAGTGTCCATCAGGTTGAAACTAATAAGGTCAGGATTGGAGATCATGACTTGTCTGTAGGTGCTTTGGAGATTGCTGTACATTACCAGTCAGACACTGGCCAAATCTTGCATCATGTCTACCTCCTTGTACAGTCTCAGTGCCCACATGTTGTGCTACTTGTGGTACTTGAAACTTTACTGATTGCCCGACACTTCAAGCCAGTTCATGCCCCTGTTAATCCCTGCTTTGATGACTAGTGTTGTTAAACCATTCCGTCATGTTCATTTTCTGTCAGTCTGAGAGTGTTGCAACTAAGTATCAAAACCTCTTTTACAAGCTGAACTAGATATGGCTCTCGTGCTGGGAAAAAGTTGAGCTTCTTTATTAATTTAGTTTCGTTTGTATTTGTTGTGGAACAGAAATTATCCTCTTGTAGTTTGCAGGGAAACACTTTTCTATTTACGTCCAGCGCATGTTTTAGTTCCTGTGGGACACTGACCTGGAAAGACCGGAAAAACAGCTGAGTGGACGGAGCAGGATGAATACCCGGCATGGATTCCCCCCTCCCTCATTTTAAACACACACATACATTCTGTCAAAAGGCACTGTAGAAGCTGGGGTAAAAGGATTACGTAGGTGTTTTTGCATTTGTGTATGTCCTAATGCTCAAACTTCTGAGCTAATGATAACTATAACACAGCTGTGCAGTATAAAGTATAGTTCACATGAACAGATAGAAACCCAACATTTGCTTTGCAAATTGAACATTCTGTGTGCGGTCCACTGAGCAGACGAGCAGACATGAAAATCATTAAACTCCAGCTTGTGGCTGCAGGCGTGTCGTCACGGCTCTGCAATCACAATGTCAGAGCATTGATCTGTAATTGGTTTTGGGGAAGTAAGCTTTTGGTCCAATCAGAAATATAAAACAGACTAAGTTTGAAACAGTTCATGAATGAAAAAAAACAGGCACATTTTGGAAGAGATACAAAAAAGGAGAAGAGTGTTTGTCTCTTTGTTACTTTAGTGTTTTTATCTTTTCATATTTGTACTTTACTGTATCTGCTTTACTGTATCATGCTACTGTAAGAATAAAGCCCACTCTCAGCTGTGACGGACAGCAACAGGTTGAAGCTCTCTTCAGTGTCTAAACCCCCCTCACTCTCATGCCCTCATACACTAACCCCATCCACCGGGGTCAAGTACAGAAGTGTGTGAGTGCCTGAATGTAGGACTTTTGTTCAATCAAACAATAGTTTAACAGACCTTTCTTCTTCTTTTTGACTCCATTCACGCAAAACTTTGGAGTTACTTTTCATTCTCAGACACGTTTCTCCTTCTTCATAACTGCTCTCCCTTTTAAACCTTGGTGTTTTCTGTCTCTACAGGTTTCAGAAGCATGTCCACACATACAGAATCCTCCCAGATGAAGACGGATTTCTGGCTGTTCAGGTACAAGAGAGGACACACAAACACAAACACACAGACTCACACACATGGCTAAAGGTTAAGTGTGTGTGCATGTGTGCAGCAAAAACTGTATTTGCTTCAGTAGCAGCTGGCAGGCAGAAATGCTTTTGTTGGCTGTGAGCTCTCTCGCTCACACACATGAACAGCAGCCTCTTTGTGCGTCATGCCCAACAGCTGTGAAGTCCTCACCATGAACAGCCACACACACACACACACACACACACACACACACACACACACACACACACACACACACACACACACACACACACACACACACACACACACACAGACACACACACACACACACACACACACACACACACAAACACACACACACACACACACACACAAGATGGTGCTCCAGACGATCCGTGTGGCCACATTACAGACATCTGTGTCCCTGCTGTGAGAGTTTTGGGGTCTAAGCTGTGGCATTGAACAGAGTCTAATTTTGCTTCCTGGAGCTGAATAAGTATGAAAGCAATGTTTACCAAAACACCTCTTCCTGGTTTGGATTATATTTAGACTACTGGGTCATATTTGCTTACCCAACATTAAATGTGGAACAATAGGGGCCACCAGAGATTTCAGTAACAGGACATCTTGCTGCCAAGAGGTTTGCATGTAATTGTTATGTTGATACCGAGCAGAAAATAACTCTTCCTCTGTCTCTCCCCCTCTCTTCCTTTCTCTGTCAGACGTCTCAGGGTGTTCAGCCGAAGCGCTTTAAGACATTACCAGAGTTGGTGTCATTATATCTGCAGCCCAGCCAGGGTCTGGTCAGCACACTACTTTTCCCTGTGGACAGAGAGGAAACAGCCGCCAGTGATGACAGAGACTATTCAGGTATCTCTGAAACCAGAACGCAGTGATTGTCTCGCTTAAAAGAGCACGCTAACTTTCCTTTTCTATGATTCGTAGATGGGGAGGATGAGAAGCCACCCCTTCCTCCTCGCTCCGCCTCCACCTCCACCCCTCCTGGACCAGACACACCCACAGAGAGGTACAGAATCTACATTTGGACTTTTTCACTGTTCATTTCACCTTAATAACCTCCAACTACTGTATGACTACTGATTCTTATCCTTCTGAATAATTCTCACAAACAATGACACAACCGCAACACACACACACACACACACAGAGGCACAGGAAGGATGTTGCCCTACTGCGACAACTAATTTATGAAACAAATATATGAAACACAGGTATCGCTGATTATTTAATTCAACATCTCTGTCATATGATTTGTACACACACTTTGATTATACCTTTAGTATTATTACACTTGAGTATAATAATGCTAAATACAAAGATGTATTAGTGCACACTATTAACCTCGGCTCTATTGGGTACCTCCTCAGTCTACATGAAAATGGAAAGCCACATCCTGTTGGAAACCATGTTGGTCGCAGATGATAAAGGCTTTGATGGAGGGGGGCTGTGTGTGTGTGTGTGTGTGTGTGTGCGTGCGTGCTTGCGTGTTGCTCATGTTAGAGCATTTCACGGTAAACAGTCAGTACCATTACTCCTACATCTGTGGTTAAAGTTGGTTGGTTGTGTTCATCATTCTCATATTTCTATAGCATTTAAAAGTTACTCAAGTGGTTACAGGGTGCATCAAATTACATACACAAAGTACAAAATCCATCACAGAAATCAGCCGTCATGCTCTCTGTATAGGCTTTAAATGCTCTGAAACCATCAAAATGAATGTTTAAATACACAGTGAGTCAGAAATAGTAAGGGAAGACGTCTTTGTTTTCTAGTTTGCATTCTTTGCATGATACAAAATAAAGCTTGGTGCAGGAAAGTTTGCTCAGCTTGCTGTGAAGTCACTGTGTGGACCATATTAAAGGTCTGTAAATGCAGAGAGTTGCAGAGGTAGATATTTTAGTTGGAGAGGTTTGAACAAAAAAGGGGTGTTTTATTTGGCTGTATAAAAGGTGTTGTATGGGCTGTTAGAAAAATTAAAACTGAAGCAGTGGTGTGATATGTCAGCATCAGATAGCTATCTTGTCTGGTTGGGGTGTTCTTGAGTGGTCAGCATGTTGGGCGAGGGGCCTCCTACTTGCCTGGTAAAGTGAGAGAGCCAGTATTTGTCTGTGGGTGTTAGGGTAGACATAAGTCAGCACTCTGTTTAAAAGGAAGTGTGTGACTCTAAAAATCCTGACTGCACAGATGCAGTTCTAGCGGACTTAACACTCATGCTTAAGCAATATGTCAACTTTGAGTCCATGATAGTCCTCTTTTTTTTCTGAAGCAGTTTTGAAACCCTGAATCATGCATGAAACAATTTTAGAAAGTAGAAGGACATAACAACAGAAAGACATACAAAAAATTATGAAAAGCAAGCTCAAAAATGTCAGGTGAGGCTGCAAGATTTGACTGCAGGATGGAAGCTTTGTTGCAGTGCGAGCAGGACATGTCTGCATACAGCATCCTACATTCAATAACATCAATGCTACATTGTACTATAATCTGTTTACCTATCTTGTGAGACTTTTTGCATGTAGTGAAGTTGGTTGAATGTTAAGTAATCAGACTTTGTTTGAATTTCTTTCAGTGCTCCAGCTGCTAATGGCCTGAGCACCATTTCCCATGAGTATCTGAAGGGCAGTTATGCTCTTGACCTTGAGGCAGTCAAACAGGGCGCCTCCTCCTTACCTCACCTCAACAAGACGCTAGTGGCCTCCTGCAAACGCCTTAATGGGTAAGACAGATTAACCAGCACAACATCAGAGACAGTTTCCACAAATAATGGCAAACTATGTAAGGGTCTAGAGCCTGGAGATGTACATGCCATGGAAACACGTCATTTGTTTTGGTCACATGGTACATGCTGCACATACAAACATTGTGGCTATCCACAGAAAATAAACTGAATTAAAAACAAGCTTGAAGCTTTGAAACAACTAAGCTCTTGTCCTCTCTTTGTTGCCCCTGTAGGGAGGTCGATAAGGTTTTGTCTGGTCTGGAGATCCTGTCTAAAGTCTTCGATCAGCAGAGTGCTTTCATGGTCTCCAAGATGATCCAGCAGGTATGCACCTAGCCCTTTTATGTGTATGTGTATATGTGGTTTCGTTGTACTCCTTGTCATGTCTTAAAACTGAACAGTACCAGTATTTAACCCCTTTTCTGCCGGTCTGCTGCATGTTTCTTATGATTGTGTGGATACTATATATGAAGTGTATGTTGCCATCAAACATAAATTCAACCATCTTCACTGATAGCCAAGCTGTCAGATCCTTCTTGCAGAATCTAAATCTTGAATTGTCTTAAAATTTGAAAGCTCAGCGTATCAGGTATTACTCGCATTAAGTGACGTGTGTCCCATTGGAGTATTTATAGTCACACAGATGGGGAAATATGTGACATAGTGTCCTTAAGGAACAAGTCAACACTTCTATTTAAGCTCCTGGGCACAAAGCTGCGCAACAGAATAATCACTCACTCATGAGTGAGTGAGTGTCATGAGGAAATGCTTCCTTTTGTTGCAGAGGCTACTAAGGACAACTGTGGTCAAATTAGTCACCCTTTTTATACAAATACTGCTCTTTATGTGATGAATCCGAAGGAAAGTCACTTGTGTATGTGAGCGGCTATCTCAGTTTTAATTGACTAATTTCTAACACACTAGTTAATGTTTAGGATTCCAGCAGACGGTCTGCTTTTATTCTGATTACCACACATTAACAGTATGAAAATAAGATATTTTAATTGTCACCGTGGCTCAAAGCATTTCATGTTAAGTTATGAGTTGTATTTTTTTATTCAAGTTTTTTTCCTGTTTCTCTGTGCCTGTTACAAACATCAATAACCACAGCTTCCCTTCATTTGAAAGCTGTTTTTGCAAGCCCAGAACATAAACCCATTTCCTGCTCTTTTTGTCAACAGCTTGCATCAGTTCTCTCCTTTTTTTTGTCCTCTATTAGTCAGTGAATCAGGGTGGAGACCAGGAGTTGGAGAACCTTGTGACCAAGCTGGCAATCCTCAAAGACCTGCTGTCCTCCATAGAGAAAAAGGTACATAGTGATTTATTTATCTACACACACACACACACACACACACACACGTCACACTCACATGTGCACACAAAAGGTAAGACACAGAGTTACAAGAAGATAAATGGACTGAACTCCAGTGTTGGTGGTCAAAAGGCAACAGCTTCCTGGATGTGATCTAACAGGAGCCGAGAGGGTGGAGCCCGTGACATCACATGAGTCAAGACATGTGGAATGATTACTCTGAGGCCATTTCCTTCCCGGCAACTGAAGACCCTCCTCATGAATACACTCAAGTAGAAACGGTGTTAACATCAAACATAGCAGATTAATACAAGCAAAAGAGTCATTTGGTGAGGTTTAATGTTCTGCATTTTTACAGCTTGAGCATTTTTCTTTAAATTACCGATATAGTAACATAGTTTACAAGGGCAGTGTTTACAGATGGAGAAATATCTGCTCAGTCCAAATGTGCCACAAAATAGCCCCACTGATTTCTGCCAAAGTGTTTTCTATGAGTCGTGTGTCAAAAAAAAGTAGGCTGTCTTTAAACTTTGACCCCCCCCACCCACCGGCCCACCCCAAGCACACACAAACACACACACACACGCACACACATACACACACACACACACACATGCGCACACATGCACACACACACACAAGCACACACACACACACACACACACACACACACACACACACACACACACACACACACACACACACACACACACACACACACACACACACACACACACACACACACACACACAGTCCCATCTGCCTGAAGCCTGGAGTCCTCATGCTGCGCTGCAAGACCCTTGACAGATGATCTATCATATAGAGAGGGTTATCTAAACTAACCACCTCCAAGCAGCAGGTGTGTGTGTGTGTGTGTGTGTGTGTGTTTGTGTGTGTGTGTGTGTGTGTGTGTGTGTGTGTGTGTGCGTGTGTGCGTGTGTGTGTGTGTGTGTGTGTGTGTCTTTGTGTGTGTGTGTGTGAGTGAGTGTGTGTGTGAGTGAGTGTGACTGTGCGTGTTCTTTCTCGTTTCTCACCATCTCTCTCTTTTCCCCTTCAGGCTCTGAAAGCTCTACAGGACATGAGTTTGTCTTCTCCATGTTCCCCCCCTCCTCTCTCCATGCGTCACAGCAAAGCCATCCCTGTTCAGGCTTTTGAGGTATGCATTACAAACATGCATTACACACCCAAACACACACATGATGCTTCTGTTTATTACAAACCAAGACGGGATGATGTGAACAGTTCTTAGCTTTTAGTTTTTCAGTGAGGTGTATGAAATGACAACTGGAAGGATTTTTGTCATCTTCGGAGGTGTAGTTTGGCAAATATCTTAATTTATTTTTTTAATACTCTTTTTTTATTGATTTTTCAGTTTTATAAACACAAACATTAGAACAAAATAAAACAAAACTCATAGAAAACATAAAAGGTCCCACCCCAAACTAACAGAGAGCACCGCGTTTACATATACACAAGAAAATGAAGTAAATGAAAAGACGACAGGAGACAGGTAAACAAAGAGCACATACAAGAAATAAATGAAAGGGCAAACAGTCTTCATCTTCCAGGCACAGATGATAAGTTATATCTTCAGCGAGAAGGAGTGCAGTGGTTCCCAGATCCTCCGGAACTTGTCTGGTTTTTGATTAAGGTCATGAGTCAACTTCTCAAGAGGAAAAAGAGCAGAGATCTGTGATATCCATATGTCAACTGTAGGGGCCTGGGGAGTAGACCACCGCAGCAAAATACATTTTAAGCCAGAAACAAAAGAATTGTCAACAGAGATGTAGTGTCTGAATCCAATAAATTGTCTGGAGCATGGTTAAGTAGACAGAAAGAGGGAGTCAGTGAAAACTGTTTACAAATCACCTTCTGGATTACAGAGTGAACCCTCTTCCAGAAAGTTTGAATGCAGTCACAAGACCAAAACAAGTGGATAAATGTACCTTTAAGTATATTACATTTATAACAAAGATTGGAAGTGTCAGGAAACATTCTCTGGAGGCGAATAGGTGTGCAAATGGTTCGGTGAAAAAAATATCTTTATTTTATACATTCAAAATAAACCCTTACTTAACAAGACTCTTTCTCCTGCTCATCCTTTTAAGAAAACCCTTTGCAATCAATATCTTCAAACTTACATTAAGAGCTTTCAGATATTTAACAGTTGACAGGTGCAGTATTATTTTTGGAAACGTATGACAATATTTGACAAAACAAAAGCTTTTTTGACACAACATAAAATGTAGAAAATAATGCTTTGGGTGATTTTGAAATAATGCAATCATTTCACATGTCCAGCACTGTGCAACATTCTGTCGCACATGAAGCAGAGCATCTCAGCTGAGCAAACAGAGATCTATGCTCGAAGGAATTAAAAATTAAGGATTATGATTACAAGTTTTCTTCATCAACTTTATTTATTTAAGAACACTCCTGTTTGACTTCTTTACATGGTCATGTTGTTATAAAATCAGTGCACAATTGATGTAGAAAAAAGGTCCATAAGGATTTGACTTGCAGCCCAAAAATTCAAAGTGATGGCCACAATATCTGTTACAAGTTTTTTTTAAGAATACAAAGATAGAGGAAATATCATTTTAATATGTTAATTGTAGTTTGTTTGGAGGGTAACCTGATATCTTTGAGTTTAAGTTTGTCAGAAGACAGACTGCATAACTGAACGGACAGATAGTAATTTAACACAGTAGATAGTGACACACTCTGGATGTGAGACCTGAGGAATGCTTGAAATGCACATCCTGTTACACCATCAGCAGCTCTGTCTGAGTATGATAGGTGATCATCACTGTAGGTTAAATATCCACACACGATAAGCATGGAAGGTATGGATGTTGTTGTAACTTAAACCCTGAAATGTATGAATACATACTTAATATTTTCTGTTGTGATTATTTTAGTTTGAAAGGTAACTGACAGGATAACAAACAGACATGGAAATTAAACTGTTTCAAAGGATGGGAGGAAATGAAATGAAGACAACGAAAAGGCTCATAATTCCAGGGAACAAACAGGGAAGTAGTTAGTCAGAAAAGAAAGAAGAAGACGTTAGGTGTCAGCAAAGTCTGTATGCTGTGTGAAAGCTCTGCAGTTTCCTGTTACACAGAAACAGAAGTGATGTTGATAGAAAGAAATACATCTCAGATGTGGTACCTGATTCACCCACTGACAACAAGAATCATATCTAGTCTGACTTTGAGTCATACTTGGTGATACCTCAATGGGGTCTGTCTTCCTGTTTCCATTTTTCTTTGAAAAATATTTGTCAGCTGTGATGAACAGAAATGTAAAAAGAAGCTGTCAGCAACTGAGAGACTCATGGTAATATTTCTGTTTGATAATCAATATCATAGCTGCTTTCTTATCTTGCTGGCTGCTTCACTGACTGATAGTGTCACAAATTTCTGTTTTCATGTGAAAGTTAAAAGAGAAATGCTGCTGGAAAGTCTAATACTTTGACTTTGGAGCCCTCTGGTGGTACGAAAGTAGAGCATCCTGCATGCACATACCCTTTTCTGAATAAACTGCCAGCAGCCTCTGAGCGTGTTCATCTCCTCTGATTCCCACCAGGTGAAACTGGATGTTTACTTGGCAGAGCTGACAAAAATCGGGAAGAGTCAGAAGTACACTCTGTCTGTGGATGTGGAGGGAGGACGACTGGTAGTGATGAAGAAGGTGAAGGACAGCCAAGAGGACTGGACAACGTTCACACACGATAAAAGTGAGGAAAACATAAACACTGGATGTAAAACATCGCCTGTAATCTCTAATAGATCACCTTATAGACGGCAGCCACAGTTATAAAACATTAAAGCATTCTTCTATGTGGAGTGGCACCACCCCTCTTCACCTGATGGTTAATGTTGTAGCTTGACTTCTTTTCAGTTTTGCATCATGGCCAAAGTTACCAGAGCAAGAGACCAAACAAATACAAGATGAAAATCTGTCTTTAGCCCAAGCAACAGCTCCTTGACCTTGCTTCCCTTTCCCTGCCTCTCTCTCTCTCTCCTTATCTCTGACCCTCTGCCTCCCGTCTCTGTCTATTTTGTCTTTCTCAGTCCGTCAGCTGATCAAGTCTCAGCGGGTGCAGAATAAACTGGGCATTGTTTTTGAGAAGGAGAAGGACAAGAGCCAGAGGAAAGACTTCATCTTTGCTAGTGCCAAGGTCTGCACACACTCTCTCACACAGTCTCACATTCACACACTGACTCATACATTCATTTGGAGATGTGGGAAGCATAGGTTTTAATGTAAAAACTGTCATATGCAAATGTTACAGAGGTACAAACATTCCTATTCACCATGAAGAGGAAGTACTCTCCTTTTGACCTCTATTTGTTTAGTCATAATCAGATAGAAGGCCAAGATTCTTGGCACAAACCAATACACAAATGTCAATGAATTCAGTTTCCAGAAAAACTCTTCATTCCATGTGATTCCTAACTCTCAAATATGATCCAGACGATCACGAAGTGTGCTGTTTAAAAGAAATCACCAAAACAACTTCTTGTTATTAATTCATAGAGTGCTGATATTTTGCTCTCAAAGTGCTCTTTAGTGGCAGCTTCCACTCACCCATGTGTTCCCGTTTGTGTGTGTTTCAGAAACGGGAGGCATTTTGCCAACTCTTACAACTGATGAAGAACAAACATTCCAACCAGGACGAGCCAGACATGATCTCTATCTTCATTGGCACCTGGAATATGGGTGAGACACACACATTTAGATTTGTTTGTTTTTTTTCAAACATATATTGCATTACACACTGCCTTATCATATCTTTCTATGCATTGAGAAGTAATACATGCCTGTTGTTCTCAGGCTCAGTGCCTCCTCCTAAGTCTGTGGCTTCCTGGGTGTTGTGCCGCGGCCTCGGGAAGACTCTAGACGAGATGACGGTCACCATCCCTCATGACCTTTACGTGTTTGGAAGCCAAGAAAACTCAGTGTGTGATCGGGAGTGGGTGGAGTCTCTGCGTGCCATGTTGAAAGAGCAGACAGAGCTAGATTATAAACCGGTGAGAAGAGCACACACAACGTGTAATGGCTACATGTAAAATCACAAATGTATGCTGAAGGTGATGAAAGACAGATCTGTAATATCTGCAAGTGCTGACAGTAGGTTTGTCATTGTGTGTTGTTCTTATTGGTCTTAGATCGCGGTGCAAACTCTGTGGAACATAAAAATAGCTGTGTTGGTGAAGCCTGAACATGAGAACCGGATCAGCCACGTGGGGATGTCCAGTGTCAAAACGGGCATCGCAAACACACTGGGTAACATCAGTATTCCTTCAGTCCTCTTATTATCTCACCTCCTCATTATAGCACAATGATTCTTTTGGAAGAAATACTGCTAATCATTAGCCAGTTACTTAAAATGTATTCCCTGTGAATAAATGACGGACAACATGAGTTAATATAGTTGTATTGGTACATATGTAGTCAGATATGTACTAATTTATATACATCATAATAAGGCAGAAGCTTGTCATGAGATTTAGAGGGTTTTACACCATCCTGACTCATAGAATCTTATCTAGAGCACATTATTATTGTATATCTTAGCCACATCCAGCATCTCCATATACCCTTGGGTGTGCATAACTAAGGGATATGAGCTCATTTTTAAAGTAACAAAAAAGAGAAATTAACATACACATGTTGGTTGTCTTTGTTTGTTTGTGTATATGTTTTGTTGTTTTCCTAGGAAACAAAGGAGCAGTTGGTGTGTCCTTCATGTTCAACGGGACGTCCTTTGGCTTTGTGAATTGTCACTTAACGTCAGGGAATGAGAAGATCGCCCGGTACTCGCCACAGTCTTACACAAACATTGCTATGATTGTTTAAGACATCAGTTTCTTACATGTTACATGTGACCTCTGCCTCCTGCAGGAGGAACCAGAATTACCTAGACATCTTACGCCTGCTGTCGCTTGGAGACAAACAGCTGAGCTCCTTTGACATCTCGCTGCGCTTCACACATCTCTTCTGGCTGGGAGATCTCAACTACAGGCTAGATATGGACATCCAGGTATGGATTATTATGCAAACTTAAAGACATTTATAGAGAGGTGAAATGCAGCAGACACCTTACTTTGTGGTTGGTCCATTTTTTGTGTGTATAGGAAATTTTAAACTACATAAACAGGAAGGAGTTTGATCCCCTGCTGAAAGTGGACCAGCTCAACCTGGAGCGGGAGAAGAACAAAGTCTTTTTACGCTTTGGTTAGTAGAAGAAGAAAGAAAAATGATGGAGAACTAACAACAGCTCAACATGAGATTTGTTGGTATCACACATTTTACACTTTTACTCAAAAACATGTGTGTGTGTGTGTGTGTCGACTTGTTTTCAGCGGAGGAGGAGATCTCATTCCCACCCACCTACCGTTACGAACGAGGCTCAAGGGACACATATGTCTGGCAGAAGCAGAAGGCTACGGGGGTACGCTTTTGAACTTAAACACCTTCACAGATAGTTCTACACCCAGCTGTCTACTCACCCACTTCCTCCTTTGGGAGTTGTTCTTATTAACACTGTATTTCCTGTTTTGCTGTTTGTCCCAGATGAGGACTAATGTTCCGTCCTGGTGTGACAGGACCCTGTGGAAGTCATATCCAGAAACACACATTGTCTGCAACTCCTATGGTGAGACCTTCAATCAACAAGCTTCAAATCCTCACAAGAATGATCTCTATTACTAGTTTCACCTATCACATTTATCACCCAGACATTAACGTGATTGATCTACAAGGGAACTGAAGTTTTACTTCTTCTGTTTTGTCAGGCTGTACAGACGATATTGTGACTAGTGATCATTCCCCTGTGTTCGCCACCTTCGAGGTTGGAGTAACATCCCAGTTTGTCTCCAAGAAAGGTACTTTCAGGTTGACTTTACTCCCTCAGAAAATACAAATGTCCTCTCTTGATTCTATCTATCTGTCTGTCTATCTTTATTTCTGCTATTTTTAATGCCAAAGCCATAAAGACTAACTTTCTAAAGAAGGAGAACACTGTGCTCTTTTTAAGGAGCTGAGGATGATCTGTTTTTCCTGCTTTAATCTGAACAGTTTGTGAAGACTTGAGTGACCAGAAATAAGACATGAAACAAACAGCAGCCTGTTATTCACACTGAATCTTCATTTGCACTTAGTTGACACATTCATGGTCTGTGGTGTGTTTCTTGCTCAGTTTTGATTCCGCTGAGCAAAATGTCACATTTACAGTCAATTATTGTTCTGCGTTGCCCACTCAGATGTTTCTCTTCTTCCTGTCCTTCTTGTTGTCCCACCTCCTTCGATACCCCTGGACCCCTGTTTCTGTACAGGTCTTCCAAAATCATCAGAGCAAGCCTACATTGAGTTTGAGAGCATCGAGGCCATCGTGAAGACGGCGAGCAGAACCAAATTCTTCATCGAGTTTTACTCCACGTGTCTGGAAGGTGAGAGAAATATCCACCAAAATCCACCGGGAGCTACAGCAGACCGGGTGGATGGAATGGATGTAGTGGATATAATAAAAAAAGTTTCATTTTCTTCTTTTTGTATCTTTCTCCCATCCCCTTCCTGTCCTCAGGCAGTCAGTATACCTTTAAGCTAAAATCCATGTTTTACCTGTGCTGCATCCCCGCCGTGTTCCTTTGAATGAAATGCATTAGAAACATCTCCCTCCTCTCTTTCCCCTCCTGCCTTGTTCCCTTTGTCCCCTCCCCCACCCACCCTGCCCTGCATCTCTCTGTGTCTCTGTCTATCTCTCTCATCTTTAGAGTTTAAGAAGAGTTACGAGAACGACAGTCAGAGCAGCGACAACGTCAACTTCCTGCGTGTGGGCTGGTCCAACAAGCAGCTAACAACGCTAAAACCTCTTCTCTCTGAGATTGAATACCTTCAGGACCAACATCTGCTGCTAACTGTGAAATCACTGGATGGATACGAGTCCTACGGTATAAAGAGAACATTGATGCAGTGTAGTGTGGTGTGTCAATGCTTGTCTTTCTTTCATTTATTCTGTCTGACAAACAACTGTCTGTGTGTGTTTGTCACTGTTAGGAGAGTGTGTGTTGGCTCTAAAGTCTATGATTGGCAGCACAGCACAGCAGTTCCACACCTACCTCTCCCACCGAGGGGAGGAAACTGGAAATATCAGAGGGTCCATGAGGGTCAGAGTCCCATCTGAAAGGATGGGAACCAGGGAGAGACTCTACGGTAATACCTTAACTGTATAGTTGAACACGTGATTATAGTACCCTTCTGTATTTTGCATTAAAACAGGGAATCTGACAAGGAGAGTAATACAGACACCATTTCTTTTAAAATAATTCACTGATGTTGTACATATGTGGTGTTTTGATGTAAGTCATTATTGCAAAAAGAGAAACTATTATTCTGGGGCTTTTAGGTCTTTATTCAGAAAGGAGAGGATAGTGGAAAGAGAAGGAAACTAGGAGGGAGAATGGGGAATGACAGGGAGCAACAGGCCTCAGATTGAAATTACTGTATATGAAGTGTGCAAGGTAAACCTCAAGGCCAAACCAGAGCCCCCCAAAAAGTGAAATCTAAATAAGATTAACTTGAATAGAATTATTTTTTGCATTAGTTAGCTTAAAAATATTTTACTGGTTCTGAATAACAGAATGCTTGAAACCAGAATAACAGCAATTATAAAGTAGTTTCATTTATTACAAAACTGTAAACTTTAATCTTTCTTTCTAAGCAAAATCCAACAGTCAATTGTCTTTTTTTTTTTTTTTTTTAAGATATTTTTCTTGGCCTTTTCACCTTTATTGATAGGACAGCTTAAGAGAGACAGGAAGTGTGGGGAGTAGAGAGTGGGGGAAGACATGCAGCAAATGGTCAACTGGCCGGGAATCGAACTGGCAACCTCTTTGGACGAGGATTATAGCCTCCATACATGGGACGCTTAGACCGCTAGGCCACCAGCTCCTCCAGTCAATTGTCTTTTAAAAAATAAAGAAGCAATATATTATATCTAATTAATTTTCCTCAAAATTGGGAATATAATTCTCATATAAGTAGAGAAAAATAGTCTTTCTTTGTTCAGCATTTGTGGTTTAATACATTTCCTAAACTAGTTGTTGTATGTTAAAACAACGCCAGCAGCAGTTGCTTGATTCCAGCATGTTTTTGTTCATCCCAAGAAACCAACTCTTTAAAGTTTTCATTTGGATTAGAAAAATTTACTCAGACTTCTGTCTCTAGGCTCTCTGGCGTAAGCCCTGTCCTTTGTTTTTAATATTTTTTTGTCCTTTTCTGTGGTTTCAATTTAAACAATTGTATTCTTCTATTCAGAGTGGATCAGTGTGGACAAGGACGACACAGGTGGACCTAAAGGGAAATCCACTTTGGTATCCAGAGTGGGACATGAATATGTCAAGTAAGTACACTCTCCTTTTTTCTACACTTTTTTTTAACTCTCTTGAAAAATTTATAAATATGACTCTTACACCTAAATTTGCACACATTCTTTAGAGGAAATGTAGATTTGTGTTTACCTGCCCTGTAATATATACTAATTTACAGTAGACAGGATATCTTTAAAACTAAAAAACAGGCACTTTGTTCAAATAAAAAAAACACTGCAACATCTGATATATTCTACTTTTAAATGGCTGCTGCATCAAACATAAATACTTTTTAAGGACTTTAGCTTCCTCTGTTTTTTAGATTGCACTGACAAGATGAAAGCTTTCAAACTCTATTGGTCTGAACTCAAACACATTGTGGTTAAAGTCTTGCCTTTTTCAGTCTAAGTAGATCTTGGGAGCTTTGATGTAGTTTATAGATGCTCTCCATTTTTCCCAAACTGAAAGATATCCTGCACCTTGCACCACAGAGATTCATGCTGTTATAATGTGTAATCAATACAGGCCATCCGTGGTTCGAAAACAGCTTGGAGAGCTTGGAAAGGTCAGCGAGGAGGGAGAGAGATGCAGCAAGGAGGAAACGGCTGCAAGGTACATGCTAAGTCAAGTTTTTACTCAATTAGTTAAATCCCTGATTCATATGATTGTAAGCCTCACACACTTGTTGTTTCTGTTTATTATGAAGGCCTAAACAAGATGCACCTGATGGAGATTCATCTGTCTGTAAGAACAGCTACAATAATCCTGCCTACTACATCCTTGAGGGTGTCCCGAACCAATCAGCAGCGGCTCTTTCAGCTGAGCTTCTCCCGTCTCCTACCTCTGCAAACCCTCAGGTAGCTAAACCCCTTCCCCCCTCTGTTATTGCTCGAACCAAGCCCCCCTTTGGGGCATCAGGGTCACGCAGGCCCATGACTGGGCACACGGTGCGCTCCATAAGTGAGGAAGGCTCCTCGGAGGACGATGGAGGTGCCTGTGTAGCAGGGGTGCAGGGGGTTGGTGTCGGAACAACCGTTGGGACAACTCTGAATCGACCCCCTCCTGACTTCCCCCCTCCTCCTCTACCCAAGGGAGCACTCGAGATGGTTGCGGAAGCCCCCTTTGCCAAACCTCGCCCTCTTTACCCAGACCTAGCTGAAGTCAGGATCCCAGCAGCTAGTCCTGCCACCCCTCTGGCCCTGGGAGAGGGTTTCAGACGAGGAGGTGGAGGAGGTGGAGGAGGTGGTGGAGGTGGAGGAGGTGGTGGAGGTGGTGGAGGAGCATTGGACGACCAGTCTTGTTCCGTGCTTCAGATGGCAAAGACATTGAGTGAGAGTGAATTTTCTGGGCAACCTCCACGTGCACCATCTGCACCGCCTCCTCTTCGAGGGCAACCAATGGGTTTAGGTCTGGATGCCTGCCGCACCTTCCCACCAAGAAATCCCATCCCAGAGAGCATTGCAGAGGACATGCCAGAGGAGGTGAGCAGTCAAGTTCATTTACATTTATTAGTACTGATATGTTATTGATTCTAAATGTTCTGGCAGCAACTGGAGACTTTCAAGATATATTATGGGTAGTTTCTTGTAGAGATCTTTCTCTGCATGTTGAAGTTGATCATGTGTTTTATTTCCTTTCTGCAGGCACTTTGGGGCAGCAGCAGCTCATCTTTGTCTGTAGGGGACTCCTCTGTAGGGGAGTGGCTGCAGAGACTGGGACTGGAGCGGTATGAGCAGGGTCTTCTACACAACGGATGGGATGACCTGGAGTTCCTCAGGTACACAATCTCAACATGTTCCATTTCTGCAATTAGTCCCATCATTTATAGGACTGTCACATGTTTATCAGCAATATTGTTATAGGAATAAGTCTGTGTTGTGTTTACAGTGACATCACGGAGGAGGACCTGGAGGAGGCAGGGGTGCTTGACCCCGCCCACAAGCGAATCCTGCTGGAGAGCCTCAGACAGCAACAGCAGCAACCGAAATAAACTCTTTCAAACTGGTCTAGGACTGGTCAGAACCAGTCCTGTTACCACACCAGGTCACAAGAGGACAACTGAGCTGGAACGTGCCTTTTGATGCCAGACTGTGCCTTCTAAAAGAGAATTTGCACTCTGTTTGTACTTAAAGAAACACTTGTTGAATCACCATCCTTTTTTTCACATGTACTGTATGTGTGTTGTCGTTGTAAAATAGGCGGCCTTATTTAATGATAATCATTTCAGTCCATCAAGCATCACTACATAACCTTCAGCTATAAACCTAGTGACAAGATGCAGGTTGAGATAATGTTAATGTACAACTCGTGTGTAGAGCAGCTGAGGCCTTAATGTCGTGTTATGTGCGTACTGTACCATCACAACCTGACCTGCAGCTTGAAGGTAAAGCTTGTTTTTCTCTCCTTGTGACTGAGGTGTGACTGAGGTGTGACATTGTTCAAGATAACCAGAGCCCTGAAAACACACATTCAGTATCTATGTTTTCAGGTTTTCCTCAAAAAATAATTCTCTTTGGGAATTATTTGAGAGCACTCGAGTGATGTTCACACTCAGCTCTGGCATAGCTGCACCATTGTTTCTGTGATAAATAACTCAACTTTAATTTCTAAGTTTTGTACCTTTGTGATGATGTTTCGGCCACTAATGTCTAAACAGTGCCACATTCTGTGTCAAATGTCTCTGCATGTATTTATAGATTTATGTTTGTTTGTTTTCAATGATAAAGGGAATTTAGAGCAAACCAACCAAACCAGTCCAGCTAATGTTTGAATATCTCACCTCATTTCAGCATTTTTCTGTGAGGACATAGACTTTCATGTAACAGGAGAATACATCTTATTTTGAACATTATAAGACCCAGTTTTGATGGGTCACATCTTTTAATAATTTCATTGTAAAGTCTGTAAATGGAGCTGTGTTCAGGGAACATAGCCAACAGACATGCTAATGCCTATTGTCATCATACTGGAGAAACCAAAACATTTCACGTCTTACTGTGTTTCTTTTTTTTTTTTTTTTTTTTTTTTTACACTTTTTTGTTGCATTACTGGAGACTTGACATAGTGGAAGATGTCACCCCTCACAAAAAATTTGAACCAGAAATGTCAGGATACAGATCATTCAAGGGCTGTTGTTGTTCACTGGTTTAACCAGCAGGAGGTGTTGCAACTCCACAAACACAGACAGTAGACACACTAACTGGAAACTTTCAGAAACACAACACGATCAAGTCAAAGGACTCGTACTCTGAAATCACACTGCCTTCATTTTTTTTACTCTAATCCTGCCTCCTTTCTGCCTGTGAGACTTAACTGATCAGCCAGTCCATTGACTTTTTTATAAATTCGGACTAGGCCTGAAAAGTAGAACTCTAAATAAATGTGCTGTTGCATCGTTAGCACTAGGACTATCGTTTGGACTCATTAGGAGTGATGAAACTATTCTAAAGGTTTCATTTTTCATTAATTTCTGGAACAGTTTGCCATATTTTCTCTTATTTAACTTGCCTGTTGTGTTATATTTTGTATAATGCATCTCATCTTTCAACAGCCAACAACCATAGTGTAGAGGTTGGGGCTCCGCCATTTAGATGTGTTACATCTAGAGTTTTTTTGGCCTTCTCAGTGTTCTCAGTTGTTTGTGTGTGTATGCATGTGTGTGTTTGTGTTTGAGTGTATGAGAGAGAGAGAAAGAGAGAGAAAGTTAATATATGTGTGCATGAATGAAAAAGAGACTTTTTGTTTGCTCTAACACACTCCTGTTTTTCTTGTCTCCCCATGTAATCTCTTTTGGTCATGTTAAGTTAATGTATGTTGTTCAACCATGTTATTTTTTCAATTAAAATGTAACATCCTTCCTTATCTTATATATGTATTCATTTGATTTTGCTCTATTACCTGCAGGGAAAGCTGAGGATGAGACAGTTAGGATCTGTGAGCCGCTGCCTCAATACAGGGAAGTGAAAGTGTAAGGTAACATTTTGATAAGTGACAGTTCCTACACTTTTATTTCCACCTTGATATCAAAAGCTTGAACTTCAGTTTTGATGAAAACAGGCTGAAAATCTCTGAGGTCTGACTTTCGCTCAGAACACACTCATTTTTCCGTATACACACAAGAAACCAGATCACAGAGCACGTCAGGTAGTGCTTCCATAATGTAGATTTATTAGAATATTCAGAGTAGTGCTATAACCTTTCATTCACTAGAGCGTCTGTCCATCCTTAGTTTTGATGCACATGTTGATCTGTGAGTCAGACGCTCTGCAATGAAATCAACCTGTAAAGCAACATGAGAGAAATAAACAAAAACCTACCTAATATTTATATTACTAATTACTGAATTTACAGTCACAAAATTTCAAGGAGCAGTCCAGTTTTCTCTGTGACATATTAAAGAATATTAATAAATACATGGTTTTTTTCCCTTTTTGAGATATCTGGATTAAACCCTCAGCTTGGAAATCAGTCTTGTTGCAGGGATTTGCCACAAAATAAAAAAGGGATCACACACAAGCAACTCTGCAAAGATACTTTCCAGGTCTCTCTCAATGAAGCCAATGTGTGACTGGCTTATTTGAACTTTGGAGAAAGATTGCCTGATATTTTTCACCTCTTGGCAAAGGTGATCAAAGAGTCAGAGTAGGTGAGGAGTTGTATGTCTGCTTGAGATCATAGCACAAGCTCAAAGCAACAAATTCATTTGTTTTCCTCATTCCAGCAGAAGAATCATCTGAAAACTCTCGCAAACGTGAGAAGTCAGAAGTAGTACCGGGATGCCGTCAGCACAAGTCAGTTGTAGTTGGATTCGTCTCTTTCCTTCGCTGCGTTTTAACAAAGTGCTCACTGTTTAGTAGAGAGAGGCATGATGGGACAGAGAGAGTGAAAGGATGGGGACCATAAAGCCTTGGGGTTGGAAGGGAGCCACACTGAGGATGAGAGTGAGAGACTTCATACTGTAGAGGAGGAGGAGGAGTGGGTAAACTGGGGATGTGTCTGGTCTGGACCTTGCTGCTCTAATTGGATTTCAGGGTGCTCTGCTATGCTCAGCAAAGAGATTTAAGGGGGACCCTGTTCCCTTCTGGTGGGACTATGTGACAGAGGGTTTAGAGGAAGTTATGCTTGAGGGTAAAAGTTTGTTTGTTCAACAGAGACTGGAGCTGGATGTTTGGATTTCTGCTTTAAAATCGTACCTGACCGCCATGCAGGACGGAGTTTGTTGCAATGCAGAGTGTGGGAATGTGAGTTAAATAAAGGGGAAGGGAAATAGATGTGTATGTTGTTGTGTAGCTAATGTGTTCATCACTCCAAGCAGTTCTGATTTGGCTGCACAAAAACATCCTTCAACTCAACATCGTGGTTATACATCTTTGATAGAGCAGTCAGTGTTGTTTCTTTCTCTGAGGAAAAGTGATTTCTTGTCAAACTGTGAGAGTGAATCTGATTTTAGGGTGAAACAAGAGTTTGAGTCTTGTAGGAAAGAAATCGGCCAAATCCAGGGAGAATTTGGTGAGAGATGTTGGCCAGACGTTGGAGTTTATCTGAGCTTGAAATCAGTTTAGCAGGATAGATTTTAAGGAAAGTAACAGGGCCTCATCACTACATCAGACTAGAACTGTTGAATTCAGCCTAATAAAAGGCAAGTCCTGACTGTCCCACCTCTGTTCCTGTAGTACCACATAATGTTTGGTTCTCATTCTCTTCCTCTGTGCTTCAGAACAGGTTTGTCTTGATGGCAGGGTTGGGTTTTCTGTGAAATGAGGACAGGACTCCAGCAAAGGGCCCGGTCATACTGTCTGCCGGCTGCCAGGCCTTCAGGATCTCCTGAGTCTGGATGGCGGGCTGGGCCACGGCCGGGTTTGACGGCCCCAGGCTGGACCAGCTGGGTGGCTTCAGACCCTGAAGAACTGGAGAGCTGGAGGTGTTAACGTAGCCGCTGTTGACAGGGGCAGGGCTGGGGCTCAGGCTGGCAGGGCTGCCCATGTTGCCGTTTGCTGAGCCTGGCAGGGAGGCCGTGCTGTCAGGTGTGGGGCTGCAGGTGGATTCTTTGGACTCGTCGTCATCTGATGAAGATCTCTGCTCTCCATTCTTCTTCCCTCCAGAGGAGCTGCTGCTGCTGCTTCCATTGGGGCCACCAGAGTTGTTGGCTTTGGCATTGGCTGCACGCTCCTGCTTACGAAACTTGGCACGCCTGTTCTGAAACCATACCTGCGAAACACAGAGGAGGTACAATAAATATCTGCTTAAAAATGACACTGCATGAAAAAGATAATTCAAGGTTCATTACTTTTCCCTTGTCAAATAACACAGGAATGAAAGTGTGCTCCTCTCACCTGTACCCGGGCCTCAGTCAAGTCTATCTTCAGAGCCAGCTCCTCTCGGGTGTAGATGTCAGGGTAGTGTGTCTCGGCAAAAACTCGCTCCAGCTCCTTCAGCTGGGAGCTGGTGAAGGTGGTCCTGATGCGGCGCTGCTTCCTTTTCTCGTTCAGGCCAGAGGGATCCGAGAAGAACTTGTAAGGAACTGAAGGGGGGAAATTACAGCCGTTGTTAAAAATAAAATTGACTGCAGATTGGCTGTTGCATTCGAAAACCAGGGGCCACAAGGTTTAGAGAAATCTTCCCCACTGATACTGAGCAAGTTTTCCATAATTAACAGTGAGCAGCTGTAGTAATTGATGTGGATATGAATTCATTGCCTTTTGTTACCGGTCAGTAAGAACTGGCAATGGAGTAAAAACAAAATATCACCCCTAATGACAGTGTCTGCTGGAGACAAGTGTCTTAGTCAGTTAAAGAATACTTTTTTATTTTTATTTAATTTAATTTTACCCAGAACACTTTCCTGTTTGAAGATGTTTATTAAGAGTTTTTTCCTTTGAAATTAGTCAGTCCAATTATATGAATTATGTATAAACTTTAAACTGATATAACTCAAGTGTTGAATTAGAATATATACAAAATGATTTATTATAATAATTAAGCTTACATTTTGTATCTAGTTTCTGAACATTAATAACATGAACAGATCTAAGTTTTTGTAACAGAAGATTATTCAGGTTGTTGTGGGTCACGAAGTTAGGCTGTAATTATTAGTCAAAATGAAGTGCTAGGAATTAAAAACCACGGTAGCAAAAAAGCAAATAAAAACAGCACGCTCAAACTGTCAACAGGTATGTATGCGCCTGATTTATTAAGGCTGTTATGCGTTAGCAGGAAACCTTCCATTTTCATGTGACAATTTATTATTATTATTATTATTATTATTATTATTATTATTATTATTATTATTATTATTATACAAAACCTATAAAACTGCTTTTAGAGAATGGCTTATGCGTACCCTATTTGCTAGTGTCTAAAACAGTGGACAGACAATTTTTTTAATCTGTCTCTTGGCGTTTCAGACTCTTATTCAAAACTATAATTACACTGCATGGATACATTAATTTACTATGCAAATATATGTGTGATTATTTATTTTTTAATTATTCAATTCAATATAAATCATGTAGCCTAATCTATTAGAATACAAATCCTTAAAAAACGAATTAGGCCTTAACTTGATAGAAGGTTAAATTGTCTTGATTTAAAAGTTAAACAATGTAATTATTAAAAAGAAACAATCAAATTTTTTCTGATTTTTTTTCTTTTTCATATTAGTACAGTCTCTGATCTGAACCCTACTCCAGATGAAATGTTGGACATTATATGACCTACATTATTTTTTTGCCCATATTAATCCTTCCATTCTCAAACCTTTAATTAGATTACCGCAGACTTTAGATTAATAATAAAAAACAGGTCCGTACCTGAGGAGTACGGTGTGGGCTGGTGGTCCCGCAGGGCTCCCAGGGTGCAGCTGGCCGTGCTGAGCGGGGTACAGCCCGGGTTGGAGAAGGGTCCGCTCCGGATCGGGTTGTACTGGAAGGAGCTGGCCTGGCTGCACGAGCTGAAGTCCGCGTAGGCCGATGCTTCCATGGCCGCCATGCAGGAGTCATAGGAGTTCAGGTATGAGTAATCCATCTTATACATGGAGCAAAGCCGGTATAAACACCGGACTGCAAGGGAAACGATGAGGAGGACTCTGATTCTGGGAGGCTCGAGTGAGTGTCTTCAGCTTCTTTTGCTCTTCAAGAAAGAGAAGATGTTGTTCGAACTAGTCAGAGCTGGGCTTTCTTTCCAATATCTCCGAGGACTGCTGGTCGTCTCTCCAAAACTCCTGTGTTTCTGGGTGTTCGGGTCGCTGTCACGCAGCTGCTTCCTTGGTAGATAATCCAGATGTTGACGCTTTTCTCTTTAAAAGCCTGTCTTTCTTCACTTTCTTCTGTTTTGTCCTGTCTCCTGGTCTCTCTGTCTCTAACTCCGTGTCCTCAGTTTTCCTCCACAGGACTGCGCTTCGCTCTGCTCCTGCGCTCCGTTTGACAACGCGCTGCGGCTCGCGCGGTGTTTATAATAAACTTGGCAGAGCGCGAGACAATAGCGAGGCGGTGGTCTAGTTTCCATGACAATACCACCAGAGAGTGAGCGTGGACACCCCCACCCAGCCGCCCCCTCCCACCGCACTCTGCACCGCCCACGCGCTGCAGAGCACCGGGAGCTCGCAGGTGCGTAAAATCCGTCCAAAAAGCAGCGGGTTCTCCCTTTAATCCAATGTTAAGGCAATTCTGGTGAGTCAGAACTCCTCTTTCAGGCCGAACATGACCAGAGCTTACCGTCAGTTAACCTGTTACCTTTGGAAACGTTAGAATCACGTTTTGTCAGAAACTTTATGACAGGTAGATATGTTTTAAGCCAAAACATGTCTTTTTCCTTTTCTGATCCACATCCTTTAAAATGCAGCTAGATAAACAAACGAACGTAAAGAAATTTCCCCTCGCACCACACTTTGATTAATGGACGCACCACCTGTGATTAATTGAGGCCAATTATGCAGCTCTGCTCACAAACTATTCTGTATTTAGGGCTGTTTCTTTGTTTAAATTGTCTTCTCTTTTTAAAGACTGGGTCTGGCTGGGAGTTTTGGGGTTGGGAACATAAAAACGTGTTAAGCTGAATATCAAGAACCTAGAACTAAGCATAGACATTTTGCATATAAAGAAAATTCTTAGGGAGGCCCTGCCTTTCTTTAGCCTCCATTTGTCCGATGTTGGAAGCATCTAGGAACAAAATTCCTTCACTGCTTTTTATGATGGTGATATGTCTGATTATTTTTCGATATTATAAGTGATAAATTCACGCTTTAATAGTAAGCTACCATCATGTGAATAATACTGTTCAGCAGGTGAGAGCTGAACCTGAAATAGTAAAGCTCTTTATCCGGTCAATATGGTTTCAGTGCCCCACAAAAAGCTCGTGGAAGCAAGTGCTGCTCAGCCACAGAAGTCTTTATGTGGTAGGAAACGTCCAGATGTGACGGTGATTGCTGAGATTAAAAGCTTTGATTTGATTCCGATCACTTTTACGGAGATGTCACCAGAGTGAGCGTCAGTTTGATGTATAGGACGAGAGAGGGAACTGGCTGCGGAGACAACTGAGCCACCACGACAGGCTAACCATAAACGCATTGACGCTTCATAAATTGGTTTAAGTTTATTGTTCGGTGTCATACAATGTGATAAGTCATATCCCACACGGCCCCATCACACAGACACACACACACCCACCCACACCGCATACA
Organism: Notolabrus celidotus; assembly: GCF_009762535.1. NCBI lineage: Eukaryota > Metazoa > Chordata > Actinopteri > Labriformes > Labridae > Notolabrus > Notolabrus celidotus. The sequence goes on from NC_048285.1 coordinate 13,188,502, forward strand.
CTGAGAGCTGAAACCGGCAGGCAAAGGTGCTCTCCATGCATTTTCCAAATCCGGTGCTTCTTAAAAACACGACTGCCCTCTGCATTTCAGGACTCGTTCTTTAAATTGGAAGGCCTTTTATTCTATGCTTAAATTACACAAAATGATCTCGCCACAAACCAGAAATTACGTCCAACGAGCACATGGGAAATTAATTAAGTTTGGGTTGTGCGCGCGCAAGAGGGCTCAAAGTGCGCCTTTTTTTTTATCTCTGCCTGACCAGAGGCTGCATGGAGATGCTCCTTAATGTCATTAAGCCACCAAACACGGGCGCATGCGTGCTTTAACTGCTCTGTATTAACTTAAACTAGAAATAAGAATTAATAATAAGATTTATTTAAACCGTTTATTGTGTGGTTGGTGAGAGATGCTGGATGGTCGGGGCGGGGCGGGGCGGCGCGGCACGCGGATCTTGTTGATACAGTTGTTCGTCTCGGGCTGGTGGTGGCTCGCAGTGAACATCACTCATGTCTTCCTACGAGGCTCAGACACATGCAGTCTGACTGTGAAAAGAAATCCCCCTGACCAGAATAAAAACTCCCTTTTAATTACAAAATGCTGTGGTTGTATGGGCATGACAAGGTGTTGTAGACTTGTTAGTTTGCTGTTTGCGTTTGCTAATTATATTTTTATCACGATATAGGCTAAATCTAGAAATATACCCTCATATGCTCCAATTTACAAACATGGGTTTGTGCACCTGAATGCACCTCATCTGTAAGGATTTTGAGATTGTATTCACCTGCCCCCTCTAAAATATGGTGACTCAGCTCACTTTAGTCCACTTATTAGCCAATTTGTGTATTTTATAGTTATGTAATAGTCTGGATGGTTTGAATCCAGAATACCAGGCCTCTTAAATGCCATATCGGATCAAACTTTCAAGTAAATAGGCCTTCCACAGACACGGTATTTACAAACATCACTACCCAGCCCATAATGTGGTTTTACCTTATAGGCTATCTGCAAAAATTCAAGCACTGTAATGGTGACAGTCATAGCGCTTTAAATGAAATCACACGTTTTGATTAAACGTTAACTTTACTGCAACAACCGCACAAAACTTAAGAACATAATTTAGCCTAGATCTTGTTCCTCCCAGTGAGCGCTCTGTTTCATAGGCCCCTTGTAATAAATGTGCATTAATAATCTCTGTGATTTTTCAGGCCGTCTGATGAAACAGTCAGCTCCCAGGCCTTCCGTCTGTTGTGCGTCCTCGTCCCGTCTGCTGGGTTCAGAGGTGAGTTTACCGAGAAACTTAAACTGTTTCAAAGTTAAACTCTGCAGGCCGTTTTTGCCTAAAAAGAGCATCCAGGAGCGACCTTAGCTCTCCCGCTTTAAAGCAGTTAAACTCTAATCCCTTCAAAGAGGGGAGCGGTCTCTTCCAGGCCACTAATCCGCTCTATAGTGCTCCTGCGCAGGGGGAGACTTCTCCTCTGCATGCGGAGGCTTTAACTTTGGACTTTTACATTCATGGACGGAAACAGTAACGGGGATCTTTGGCATTCATGACGTCTGAGTCAACAGAGTGGGACACAATGGTCCCCTAGAGGCTCCTGAGGGCCCCTGAGAGAGGAACCCTGACTATAGGGATTATAGGCCCATGGAGGACTGGGTCAAAGAGAAAACTCTTAACTTACGCTTCTACTCTGGGTTATGATTCAGGGGACATTAAAGGGCCATTTCGCCTTTGCATTAATACTATGGTGCCACTAATATAGTAAAACAAATAATGAATGGCAGTTGCAAAAAAAAAAAAAAGTAATAAATCCCTAAATATGGAGCTCCTTCTTTTTTTGTTTACCAAAATTGGCAAAGGCCTAAATATTTTCGGTGTATCATAAAAAGAGACATTCATAACAAAAACCTCAACTGTAAGCATTTTTTGTTGCAAATGTAGTGTAGTAAATTCAACATTCTGCAGAGGGATTTTTTTCTGTCCTGCAGTCGCAAAATTAATGATTCATGGGGAAAGCACATAATTTCATGTTCTTCTCCGCCTGTTTCAAACACAAGAGGCCATGATCTGTAATCAGATTCCCAATATATGCCCCCCCCCCCCCCCCCCCCCCCCCCCCCACTGTAGTGTTTTTGATAGTCTTGCAGCTACAAGACACCGACTGCAGATCTGCAGAGCTGCATGCAAATTGATCTTAACGAACACGGGGTGTGTGTGTTTGTGTGTGTGTGTGGGGTGGTGTCAGGGTGTTGGAGAGAGTGGTCCCTATGATGGATGGTCTTGATAGAGAGATGAAGAGGTGTATTGATGGAGACAGGGGATAAGGGATGAGTAAAGGATAGGACACTGGCTGAAAGAAAAGCCACGCGGGAGGCCCAGTCCGGTATCTGTCCCGGGACACGCGGTGGTGGTCTCAAAAACGAGTGTATCTGTCAGTCAGAGAGCGAGCCTGTCGGGTTCATCCATCACGAGAGCTCAGAGAGGAGCACGCTGCTCCTGTTTTCTGCTGCAGACTGGGGCTGCTATTGATCCTCATGGCTGAACAGTAACCTCCTCTTTGTCCAACACGTCGGTGTGCGTAACTGCAACGAACGGAGAATTACTTGACTATTATTGTGTGTTATATTAAGAATTAACTGACGTCAGTGATACGCGTCGGATCACGCACAGATCAAGTCAAATTTGTTGTGAGAATAGCTGCAATCAAATGCTCAGGCCGAAAGCGAAGTCCAAGGAGAGACTATAAACTGTCCTCTATGACAAATCATATAATGTCACAGTTAACGTTTTTTTTTTTAAATAAACATGTTTTATAAGAATATATATATATATATATATACTTGAAATTATTAAGCTTGAGTGACTGATAATTTAATAACCAAAAATGTATTCAGTTCAAGCTAAATGTATACAGCGTTTTTACATCAGTGATCTATGAAAACGTCATACTGTTCGAACGTTAATGATGTGCCCTGTTTGTTTGTTACACAAGTACATTGTTCGTAAATTTGATTAGACAATTGCATCTCCTGCATGATCAATTATTAGACTTACAGCTATCTGAGACAGAGTGAATACAGATAGGAAAACAGTGGCTGTTTTCTGATCCAAAAAATGTCTTCTCCTGCAGGTTTGATTGCCTTATTTTGATTGTGCGTAAAACAATGGCTGATTAAATCCCCTCTCGTATAAACACCGTCTCAGCGGGTATTCCCTCGTGGGGTTTTAATAAAAAAAAACAACCATACGAATATTTTAATCCAAGTATTATTTTAGTTAAATGTGATGAAAGGGACCAATCCTTCTCTGTAATTCATTACGGTTAATCCTCAACTCTGCTGCCTACAACCAACAGGCCCGTGTCATCCACACAGTCTTATGCTCACAGTGTCACTAAAATGTGTCGTGTCATCGCCCCTCTTTAGACCCTCTTCCCCTCTCTGGTGGATTTGATAGCTTACAATAAAATCAGAAATCACAGACTTGCCGTTAACATCGGCCTGTGTCTCTCCAGCAGCAGAGGCACGCGGTGCTTTTGATTTGCGCAGTGATGGATGAGAGACTGAGCAGGAGGAAAGGGGGCGGTGGTGGTGGGGCCCGTTGCCGGGAGTGGTAGTCCCGTCGTTGCGACAGTCCCCGCATTTCAATCCCCAATTACCGGAATGTGGTGTGACGCTTTGGCTCGAGACGACGGCGCGCGTCTGACTGGGTTAGAGACGCGGAGCAACAGCAGCACACGTTCTGTACTTACATGTATCTCCTCTGATAGTGCTGATACAAATGATCAAAATTAGCTGGTAGACTTGGTAAATTTAACACACAATAAAAAAATAGCATTTTTTTGTAATGTTAAGTTTTGTTCACTGCCGTTTCTGGAACAAAGTGCATCACCTCAAAGAAGGTGATTTATTTTGTTTTTCTTTTTGATGTAGACATATAACACGCCCTAATGGAAAAAAAAAATAGACACAAACATCCACAAAATAAGTACTGAGGCGAAAGGCCGTGAATAAAAATGCCCCTTTGTGCTTTATAAGACATATACAATCCCACCATATTGCTCCGATTTTTCATAAACAGTCCTATGATGATCAGAAAACATGCACAAAATATAAACAAGTCTACATGGTCCTCATCTGAAGGACTTCCGAGCCTATAAAAATGTGATAAATCAATCAGTGCATAACAACCTAATGAATGAAAATTTTTGCCCATCAAGTGGCTGGAGATCTGTCTCAAATGTGGCCTTTAATAACCTATCAAATGACAGTCGTCCAGTTGTAAATCCACTGTAACATCAGTCCGACCAGCTTTGAGCAGCCGGAACATGACGCAGAGCAGCTGCGCTGATTCTCATGCTGCGTACATCTCTCCACTGCGGCACCAGACCTGTATTATCCTAATGGATAACGGCATGTTACTTAAAAAAGAAGCTTTTTAGGATAAAAACCAGGTCCCGGGAGACCACAGTACACACACGCTCACACTCACACACAATCACGCACGCGCACGTACGCCACAGCTGGAGCGTCGAGGGATGGCCGCGCGCAGGAGAGCTTCTCCAAACACGCTAATTAGATCTCGAGCTCTGGCCCCGCGCTCTGAAAGCAGCCCAGCGGCGGGGCGCGCGGAGCTGTGGAAAGTTAATTGAATTAAATTCCCCCTAAACTAATTAGGCTGCAATCTGCCACGCGAGCTGTCCCTGAGCAAGGTTCGAATTAGGCGGAATGGATTTGTTCCTTTTCTTTAAAAGAAAGGAGGACAGACTGGTGTGTTTTTGGTGGGCTCTTTTTATGCGTCTTTTATGCTAATTCTCCCAGGGGACTGTCACGTGATTGCCTTGCGGTAACGGGGAGGCTTCCGGTGTTTGTACCCCCAAACACACGTATATACACAGAGACACACCCTCTCAAGAAGACTTAACTCAAGATCCAGGAGTCTCATTTCTAACATGTAAAACAAAAAATGTGCAGACTGATGTAAGTGTGCTGCTCTCAAGCTGTATGAACGAGGAGCATCTTTAAGTGAGCGCAGAGAGGAGCACTGAGGGAGGTAATGGAGGTGATATCGATTGCTTTCCTGGGGGAGCACAATAAGGAAAGGAGAGGGAGGGAGAGATGAGAGGAGTGCAGAGGGACACGGATGAAAATCCCCCGTTAAGAGCAGGGACAGATATGATAATGGGAGAGCCGCTAGTAGTCGTTCATCATTCAGCACCTCCACCTGGCTGCTGCTGCACCTCTCTGAAGTATTGCCTGGGCTGCACTGCAAAGGCCATTCAGACACACTAACAGAGATGATTCAGGCTGCGGCGCATAGGAGCAAATCTCACACAGGCATGTTTTATTGTGTTGATCCAAAACTATGGTCTCAAATCTGGAAAGATGTAAGAAAAGGTGCTAAGTTTTCACAGTTGTGGTTAAGTATATCTGACCAACTGAGTGAGCTGGTCAGGTATACAAAGTGACTACGTGTGCATCTGCTGTGGGGCTTTTATACACTCCGGGGGTACAGCTTGTGAAATCAACTTTATTACATTGAATGCATTATTTGCCTTCTTAAAAAGACATCTAAAATATTTTTGGTTATTTGATCCAAAAACAGCAAATGATACAGAACAGAAACAGAGTCAGAATTCCTGCTCAAATGACCTTCTCGTATGTTTAACCTTTCTCCTCTCGCACTTTGTTCTTTTTTCTGTTTGCAGCAGAGGAGATAAAGGAGAATATCAGGACAAGAGGATGACAGAGACAGACAGACAGACAGATGGACATGAGGAAGAGGTAAGGACAGATAGAAAAAGACGGAGGAGAGAGAAAAGTGGAGCATAAGGTGGGGAGAGAGAGGAGTAGGGAGATGGAGTGAGAGGGAGGTTAGGACGATGGAGGGCCAGGTTTCTGTTTCTCCATAATCTAATCAGAGAAATGGCAGCAGTCAGAAATAGCCTGACGGACAGACTAAGAGCCTCTTCTCTTTCTCCTCCTCCTCTTATTCTCGTCTTCCTCCTAGGGGAGGGTAAATGGATACACACGTGCGCACACACACACACACACACACACACACACACACACACACACACACACACACACACACACACACACAAACACACACTGGCTTGACTTCCTAAAACCATAAAGTGTAGATGTGTTTGAGGGTTAGAGGAGATGGGAAAGGCCTCAAGGTATCAAAGTAGAACCTGATCTACTGTCCAGATGCAGCCACTTCAAGAATCCCACATTTTAGAATCTACACTCATTTGTTGCTTCTTTTTCTCTGGGTGTGTGAAGAGTCAACTGCATACCAAAATACATCGTCAATGTATGACACTTTTTCCCAGTGCAACTGAAGAAAAAACAACAACAGAGCTAAGATTCATTAGAGGATGCAAGACAAACATGACGGGAGGTGGTACTGAACGAGGAACAGCCAATGAGTTTAACAAACAGTTGTAGGCTGCAGAAAAAAATATTGCACAGTTCTGCAGTGTGACACTGATAAAGTGGACGTCTGCGAAGGCCAATATCCATCATTGATTTCCATTATTAAAACTATACACATCGTGAAGGAGATGAGGAATAAATGAAAGAGGATCTCAAACAGTTTTTCAAAGGTTTTTGAGTTTTGAGACCACAGAGAGGTGACCGAGGAGAGCACTGTATGAAGACAATTGGGATTGCAAGTACCATTTATTTTCATTAGATTGATCTGTTTTCTTTTCAATTAATCATTTAGATAATAAAATGGACAAAGTATTAAAAAATGCCCATGTCATGTTGCAAGAGCCATGACTGTTACCTTGGCGGTCTTTCAATCTACAGGGATATAAAACAAGTGAAGAGAACCAGATCTATAGATCCCAGGAGCAGGACTTGGAATTTTTGCAGAATTGATTATTGGTTGGTTAATAATAATATAATATCAATCAATTTGCTAACTTTTAATTCTATCCCTACAGAAAACTACTGTGGTGTTACACTGTTAATTTGTTGCAAAAGGGAAAAACAGTAGTGACTGTGCAGTGTGAAAACAGCTGTAAATGTGAGTTTAACAGGCTAAAAGTTTGTATTGTGGGGGGTCCAAGAGGAACACAGTCCCCTAAATGTGTCTTCTTCTATTGCATGCTAATCCTTCTCTATAGGGAAGTCATTCCTGCTGTGTGTTTGTCTGTGTGTGACATATCCTCCACATTTTTGTAGCCTTTACTGCACTGCATTCTCTCCCTGCGTCTGACACAGACCCCCACACAGAGCAGAATTCCAAGTAAATTCCTCTGTCATGTTGCCTCACATGGTGGACAAGCATTATTGTTGCAGAATTCCCACCCAGGCACTGGTCTCTCTCTCTCTCCATCCCTCACACACACATCCATCCATCCATCCATCAGGAGTGTCAGTGCGTCACAAACAGCACAAAAACAGAGGAATTCCCCTTTTTGTTGTGACCACTTTATTTACGCCGTGGAGGGTGGGATACAAGAAGGAAAAATGTTGCTCGATTACATTTGGCGCCTCGTCAACATGCTCCTGAAACATTTATGAAGCAACACTTTGAATATTATTTCTTTATGACCCTAAATGTCTCTTAATGTCAAACAGACAACCCTGCGAAGCACCAGAGCATGCCACGGTGATGGACGAGACCCCTTCACATTAACATGCATCAACAGAATTCACAATTCACATGGCAGTTATATTACCCATCATCCCATGAGCTGCTTTACATTTCTGCTTAGTGTTTCATTCTTTACTGAAATGAAACAAAATGCAGGTTTTGTTTGCTTTGTACAAACATCTATCAGTGAAGCTCTGCTGGTGAGGAAATGTGCATTTAAGTGAATACACAGGCAACACTCTGTCTTTGGTTGTTCATACTTCCTGTTCCTTCACAAACAATAGACAAAGACTGGCAAAATAATTCATTTGTGTTATAATAAATGACTTATTTAAGTGATGGAAGTGTTTTTATTTAACATCAGTTGATCAACATCTACTTGAAATGTTTCTCACACTCTTTATTGCTGTCCGTCGTCCTTCTCCTGTAACATATACTGTGTTCATTCATTTTAACTTAAATATACATTTATTTATCTCTAATAAATATTTAATCTTTTGGCTGTTTTCAGTGTTCTATACAATAATGTGAACAATAAGTGTAACAGCTAAGCTAATCTACAACAACATGATGCAGTAGTGTTTAATCAGCTGATGTGATGGGTTAGATATGCTGATGGAAACGTGTTTGATGTTGATGAAGCTGCACAGGCACAATGAAACCTTGATGCTACATTTACAACCACAGATGTGACAAGTTCATTATCCTGATATCAACCCAACTGGTCCAAAAGTCTGTTGTTGCGTAGATTTTACAGTCTATTACCGAAATTTGACAGTTTACAGCACCTTGTTAGCAGATAGTGAGCAACATGTTGTGCAGAGTTGGCATGTTATTTCTGCACCATGTACTGAAACAGAGAGGCAGTGATGTGTTATCAGAGGTACTTTTATTGGTAACAAGAACCAAAAACCATCCATCCTCCTGACACTGTATGATGATGATGATGATGATGATGATGATGATGATGATGATGATGATGATGGTGTTTGTGAGGCAAGTGTACGTAAATAAATATGAATATAATATCTCTGTCTTTTTGTGTGTGTTTAGTGTTCAGGGCTGAGTGGTGGACGGATGTCCAGCATTCTTGATGAGCTGTCCTCTCCCAGAACCTCGAGGCGCAGACTGGGTATTTGCTGCTCCTCTTGGTCCTCTGATTGGACGGACAGTCGCAGGGTGCAGCCTTTAGGCAGAAGCTCCTGCTCGTAGGCTGCGGCTAACTGGTTGACAACTCGCCGCTCAACCTGAGGGATCAGTGTCGAGGTCAGTGGTGTGACAGTTTTAAAAATCATGGTACATATGAACTAATATACTTGTTAGCTTCAGTCATTAATGAAATCACAGATATTGATTTGGTTTCATGCATAAAATAATGTGGAACAACTTATGATTACTGAAAACCATTCATTCACACTTCATCACTGAAATTGTTATCTTTCATTTAGTTTTTTTAATCTGCATATTATTTCCTCATTTAGTGACAAAGCATCAGCACCAAACAAGCGGCAACCTCCGGTCTCAAAGTATGAAGCCCATGCGGAAGTGTTATAAACTACAATTCATCGAGAATCCGCTTGAGGCTGGCTGCAGAAACACCGGAAACCACATAGACACCAATTCAAAAAGACGATCTTTACAGCATTAATAAACATGTTTATAGCCTGGTTCAAAAAACAGCTTGGCTCTACGTAGCTAATTTCTCTGTCGGCACACACTGTACGGGGGGTTAATTTTTTTCTAATGCGACGGTTCAGAAGATATTAAGATTATGAGTTTTTGCTCAAATAACGACATGACTGACGTGACTCCCGGAAACACATAGCTGTTGGCTCGGAGGCTCAAACCACACCTCTTTACGTCACACTCTGCCTGGTTGAGTTCTACCTTTCCAATATGGCTGCTGCCACCGATTGGCTTCAAAACAGCGTTCTGGAACAGATGGGTGACGTCACGGATACTTTGTCCATTATTTATACAGTCTGAGTCTATGGCACCAAACCACAGTTTAAGCACTAACATTTAATATGTCTATTTAATGTAATATATATATAGCATCTGTAATATTCAGGATGTAGCCCTGAATTGTTAGTTCCTTCTCTCGTCAGCTGCAAAGCTCATCAAGCAGTGACCTTTGTAATTGAATGGTGAGTTAAACATTTTAATAGCTGACAAAATGATGCTTAATCTGTACTTTTCAGACATCAAGGTGTAATGATCATTATTACCTCATGTTTGATGGATCGTGCTCCATAGTGCATGTTATATCCGCCAGCTAACAGGTCCAGAACAGGCCGATCCCACTGAAGAGTGATGTCATGGCGTTGTTTAGCCTAACAGTAAGACAAGAAGCAGAGAAAAACAGAGCAGGTACTAAAGTTGAAAAGGGCTGACAGCGAGACCCTCAGTAGAGTTTGAACAGTCAAATCAGAAAATGGATGGTGGGATGATGAGGAGGAGTAAAGGGATTGTGAGAAGGAGACAAATGCAGTGGCAGAGAGGAGATCCTGTCACACAGCATGTCTTACAGTGCTAATCAACAGGCCCTTAATGCGTTTTAATCAAACACCAGTCAATAACACCACTCTGAGCTGCTCATTTAGCTACTGATGTTAACACTCCATTCAATAAATACAATGCCATGTTTCACTCCAGAGAGTAAGCACTAATATTACAGCAGTACTAATATCACATTAAAAGCAATTATGCAAGCAGTACACATTTCATTTGTCTCATATAAGTGAGTGAAAAAGAAACCCCTCAAGAGGATTCTGTAATAATGACATTCTGCTTTAAATACAGCTGCTACATTCAGACTGTTACCACATGGAGCTCATAGTTAGAAATAAATACATCATCAAACACACAGCCACATTCAAAGCACACTCAGAGCACAGGATGAGAGTCTGCAGGCTGTCAGAACAGCAGCTGTAATATTAATAATTAAATATTGATGATGGCTCCACATGTTAAACACTGTAATCACATTACAGTGAGTAGTAGTGGCACATTATATTGATCTGTGAGGGTTCCTGCTAAGCTCAGCGACTGTAGGACACAGTGGGTAAGGCCTCCCACACACCGGAGGACACATGTTGTAAATGTAGGGTTCCATGGAGATGGGACAGAGAGGCTTTTTGGAGCCATCATGACCAGCTTATTAGAGCCGAGTCTTAAATCTAGACCCTGTTCAGAGCAGGTCAGGGTTGGTTTATTCATTAACTGCTATGTGAATAGTTGTGGTTTTGAATAAGCCTGTAACTCTTTCAGAAGAATATATATATATATATATGAAGTCTTTTTGGATATCATTACATGTGGTCACTGTCAGACGTACCTTTTTGGCCCAGAAGCTGAGCTCTTTGCTGACCAGCTGCAGCAACTCTGAGTGACAAAACGGCAGGAAGTACACAATCTCATTGATCCGACCGAGGAACTCGTCTCTCCGGAAATGAGACTGGGGAGGGACAAAATAAATAAATTAAGAAAGAAACCAACACTATTGCTTAAAGTGCAACATTTGACTTAATTCTTATTCAAACAAGGTGGATTTTATGTGTGTGTGTGTGTGTGTGTGTGTGTGTGTGTGTGTGTGTGTGTGTGTGTGTGTGTGTGTGTGTGTGTTTGTGTTTGTGTGTGTGTGTTAATTCAGTTGAAGTAATTACCTTCAGGATTGGTCGAATGACAGATTCTTTAAACTGTCGAGAGATTTTGACGTCATCAGTTTTCTGTACATCCTCTGGGGAAAGAAAATATTTTTACTTTAATGCTATTTTCATAAATCGAAACTTCATGAAGCGGATCAAAATGGAAAATAATGAGAATGAGAACAGGTTTTAATAAGTTCCCAATGTGAAAACCAATCAAAACAGTCTTACATTGTGATTTGCTGTTGAGTGTAATGTGCGTTATAAATGTGACTCAGTGTCATGAACTGAAAGTCTCAAGTTAGTATTTGTATTTTTCAGTTTTTTTGTTTTTCTCACCCAGGTTGTCGGCCAGCTTTCTGCGGCTGACCTGCTCAGCCTCTTGGCGAAGCTGCAGTGCATGCTCAGCGATTTCATCACTCGCTACATTAGAAGTCATGATGAAGAGGGCATCTTTACACTCGATCGTCTTCCCCTTACCATCTGTGAGGCGACCCTGTGTGATGTTTTGTAATTATCATCAGAAACACAGAATGGAAGTATTTAATCTCTGCTCAGCGTTTTAAATGTTTGCATACTCACCTCATCAAAGAGCTGCAGCATGATTGTAAGAACGTCAGGGTGGGCTTTGTCTACTTCATCAAACAGGACGACGGCATCGGGACAAGCCTTCAACAGCTTCGTCAGCTGACCACCTTCCTCATGACCCACATACCCTGGAGGAGAGCCGATGAATTTTGCCACCTGAGAAGTGCAGGAGTGCAAGATGGGTCAAAACAGGATCGCTCTTGACCGACCATGCCCTCTGCTGCTCCAAAGCATGCAGAAAATCTTAAAAATGGAGCATGGCACAAAGATCCTGAGGTGAAATGATTAGATTCTTAAAAGTTATACAAACTAAACTCTGCTTCACTGATTAAATGTATTCATCATCAACGCCTCACACAGAAGAGCAAAATAAAGCACAAACAACATTAATTTTGGTTTATGCATTCAGTATGAGTAAATAAACAGAATTAATCCAATCTGTCACTGTAGCTCAGTGACAGAGGATTTGAAATGAAGCTCTGGTTCAGCAACATGTTCCACATAAATGTTTGATTCAGGAGTTAGAAAACAAACACAGTTTTTACTGAGCCCAGGATTTAGAGAAGAGAAGAAGCATCTTACCTCATGTTTTTCCTGGAACTCTGACATGTCCATGCGGATAAAACCCTGGAATCACATGATTTATTGAACTATTAAACCCCCAAAGAGGGACAACATGGTGCTGTATCAGTCTGTGTTTTTACATCAGACATTCTACTCATAGTTTCCACAGAAACTACTACCGATTGATTTATCTTCTGTTTCTCTGAGCCTCTTCATGAAACATTGCCCTATTAACTGAACTTGTATGTTATTTAATGTGTGTGTTGATGATGCTGCATGACCAACCTTTTTGATGTCTTTGTGCATGTAGCGAGCCACCTGTTTGGCCAACTCAGTCTTGCCTGTGACAACAGAGACATCATTACATTTCTTAGTTTTAAATAAAAAAGTATGACTGTGCAGAGATTCAGAAACTCCTTTCAGACAGAAAGACTCTCTCTCCTCTCTGTGTGTGACTGAGCCTCTCTGCCTCCTTCTACAAAGCGTTCAATCGTCTCCTCCTCTCTAGAAGCACACATTGCGTTTGTCAGTAAAATATTCTGCATATAAATGCTCATATATGATATTGATGTCTTGTGTTTGGTATGCATATGGGTATGATGTGTGTGTGTGTGTGTGTGTGTGTGTGTGTGTGTGTGTGTGTGTGTGTGTGTGTGTGTGTGTGTGTGTGTGTGTGTGTGTGTGTGTGTGTGTGTGTGTGTGTGTGCGCCTGTGTCTTGTTGCCGTGTTTAATATTGATGTCTCATGGCCACTGTTTGTCGCTGAAGGCAGCAGAGAATATGAACACCGTCTCTCCTTCATCTATCTCTCTGGCCTGTCATTTCACCATCTCCCTCTTTTTAGCCATCTATCCAGCTCTTAATATCGCTGTCTCTATCTTTTCCTCCACTCTGACATGCACACACCATCACACCTTTTAGCGTCTATTCAAACATTTTGGTTTGGTCACTTAAAAAGGGATGTAGTGGGTGTCCCGGGTTCAGCCTGCGGCCTCTTTCCTGCATGTCTTTCCTCCACTCTCCCAGTTTCCTTTACTATCCACTGTCTTCTCCTCTATAAATAAAGGTGTACAAGCCCCAAAAATATAACTTATAAAAAGGGATGTCCTCATCAAGTTTTGTGCTTTAATGCAGTATATGTGCAAAAAAATAAGATTTAAAACTTATATTTTCTACCCAAAACAGCTCGACGGAACTCATCCTGAACAGTGACTTATATTATTTGATACGCACAGATGGATCAATTAAGAACTCCTTGATAGATCCTGAAATCAGTCTTGCAGATTATGCACACACTTTGCTATTCTTCGATTTCATTTTTGAGGATTTGCCATTAATTACAACCGAGTCCTCGGCTGTAGCAGAAATCAGTGGCTTGCCGGCGTGTTATTTCTGTGCTCTTATATTCCACTCTTCATTAGTGGCTGCTGTTCTTTATTATGGTGTGATAGCCATCAGAACAGTGTGTCTGCACCACAGCTAAAGTCTGTTTTTAACACCAGCCCAATGAAATGACAAGCGACTGTAACAGCTTCCTTTCAGTGCTTTGAGGAGTTGGCTAATCCGCTCGGCCCTGGTGGCATCAGGACAGCGCTGCTAACACTGCTAGTAAGTGGGGAGATGAGAGCTCCTCTGTTATCTGTCAGCTGTTTCTTCATGTGCTCATGAATACTGTACCATCATCAGTGATGTTCAGACTTTGCAAAAAGTTACACTAGGGATGCACCGAAATGAAAATTCTTGGCCGAAACAGACAACCGAAAATGAGGAAACCAAGGCTGAAAACCGAAATGAATTATTATGCCAATTATTAGTAGGCAGACTGAGGACAATTGTAACATTTCACTCCTTGGATTTGAGATTAAGCCATACATTTTCTGTTTGTGTTGCCCAGGCATTGTCTAGGCCATTTATTAGCAGACACTTGAAGCTAGTTTGTAAAGCAGTTTGAACACACTGGGTTAAAAGAGCTCAAAGTTATAGATAGAAATAGGGATGGGTACAATTACTCGAGTACTCGCTGTTGACCCCATTATTCGAATAGCATTTTGTTACTCGCGTACCTGGCAAGATAACTTGAACTCATACAGCGTTACGTGTGACCATGTGCTTTTTGTTTTCGCCTAACTGAATATACTAGGTAGGAAAATATTAACGGGATATAAATGTTTGACTTCTCCAGCCACGGCTTCAACTTTAGAACACATTGAGCCAGATTTCAGCAAAAACAACTGTTTTACGGCAACTCTTTAGGAACAAGTTATTCAACCGAAAGCGAAAGCACAACAAACACAGAACCGTCTGCGACACCTGCGGCAAGTCAATTAAAAAAAGTGATGTCTGGAAGTACTTGGAAAAAAATGATGAAGTTAATGTGCAGTGCAAGATATGTGGCGTTAAACTTACATACTTACATAGAAATACTAGTTTGATGCTTAACCACATATGCTTAAAGCACAAGGAGAACAGGCAGTCTCGCATCACGTCTTTTGCTCGCCCTGTTAGCACACGTCGTGATGAAACGAGAGCGGAGAAGATTAGCCTGATAATAACCAAAATGGTAACTGGAGATATGCTCCCATCAAGTTTTGTGGAAGGAGAAGGCTTCAAAGAGCCGATCGCGTTAGTAGAGCCGGAGTACAAGCTACCATCACAGAGAACAACAACTACGAGAGTGGAAGAGATGTCTGAAGGAAAGGCAGCAGAACTTACTACAATTCTGGTCTGGTTGGTCCGTGTCCGACGGACTTTTATTTATTTATTTTTGTTTATGGTTAAAAAAATGTATAATTGCGAGTACTCGAGTAATTGTTCACTAGGAAATTCGAGTAATCGATTACAAGGATTACGGTAAATTCCCATCCCTAGACAGAAATGTCAAAAATGTTACAATTGTCCCGGTCTCCCCTACCATTGCAGTTATGGCTCTGACTGTGTACTAACCTCACTAAAATCAAGGATCTCATTGAACATATCAGACAACAAGGGTGCATGCCCCTCATCTGGTTCAGAGAGACAAGTCCTTTTTTCTGCGCTCTGTTCTCCTTCTCCTGTGCTTGTCCGTCTCTATGCGGGTTTTTCGCATCCATCGCGTCCTGGATTATTTCTCGTGCGCGCTGCTTTATTCCCACATCCAAGTAATGATCTTTAGAACGCGGATCAAGTACAGTCTCAATGAAGTGCAGAGGATCTGAATAGATCTCAGTGAAACGTGTGCTGACAGACTGTAAGAGTGTACTTTTCATTGTTTTCACTCCCTGGTCCGTCTCAACCTCTTTGCTTAGAAGACGCTTTAGTGCTGCAATTAAAGGAATAACAGATGCAGACATGTTGACCCTTATCCAGACAAGCGTGTACTGGCTGTGGTTTTTGCTTGCGTCATCACAACATTCTGTTTCAGCCGTGTTGTTTTGGTGATAAAAGTCTTTCGGCCAAAAAAACGAAAATGCACATTTGAGCCATTTTCGGTGTCCGAATTTTCGGTGCAACCCTAATCATCAATGATGTTCAGATTTTGAAAACAGTCAGACATTTTTGACCTGGTATTCTGTTAACTTACTATTGTCTACAAGCAGCTTTCTCTTTATGTGGACGTGTTTTTCCAGGCTAGAGAATGATCAACTTTATAATCGCCAAAGAGGTTAATGAGGAACAAGTGAGCCAATCAGAGCCTTTGTTGAGTTACACATGCTTTTGTAGTCCTGTCTCTTTACAAATCAGTGGACTGACAGGCCAAAACCTCACTCTACAAGCTTCAGAAACTTCTCCAACTCAAGTGCTGTTTGTTTTGGCAGCCACTTTAAGGAAACTCAAGAGTTTTTTTTTCTGCTGTCACTTCATGAGATCAAACTAGAGAGAAAGTGTCAGTGTGAGAGACGAAAGAGTGATTTACCGATTCCTGATGAGCCGAGGAAGAGGAATACCAGAGGATGCTCTTCATCGTACCAGCCATTCTCCTTCCTTCTGATAGCTACAGGGAGAAAGCAAAGAGGGAGTATTCTTTAAGTCATTTGCATTTGTTGACTCTGCTTTTGCTGTAATTATTCTAAGTTTCACCCGGTTGAACCGAGGTGACCCCAGGGCGACGGGTATCCCAGAAACTATGATAAAAGAGAGAGAGAGCAGGGATGAGAAAGGGGTCAGAGACATTTGGTGGAGAGAAAAAAAGAGAAAGAAGAGAGAAAACAGAGCAAGAGAGCAAGATGAGAGACCTCCAGAAAACTACCCACGATGCCTCTCTTCCCCCCTCAGTCAGTGGGGCCATTAGCCAGCGGTAATTGCGTTAGCCTCCCTGGCGCGGCCATGGCGAAATCAGTTTAGCATGGATCGCAGCCTCGCACACACACAGACACACACGCTTGCTTAAGGAGGAGTGCCTACCCAACCCTGCCATCACCCCAGCAACCACACACACACACTCACTCACCCACTCACTCACACACACACACCCATACACACACACAGACACAGACACACACACGCACACACACACACACACGCACACACACACAGACAAGATGATGAGGTGGTTCTGAGGGGAGGAAAGAGTGTATTTGGCCGTGGTTTCAGAAGCAGACACCAGCACAAACGCATCCAAATCTGAAGCTGCGGAGAGGCCGGGGCCAAAACCAGAACTCCCTGATCAATATGTAGGTACAGGAAGCGGATGTGTGTATCCTGCTTGTGTCTTTCATGTAAGGTAGCATTTAAATGTTGAAGAAGCTGACACACAAATTACCACAGCTTTCATTATGAGGCGAACCTTTGCCTCAAGATCTCTCAGAACAAGTGATGCAGGCAGAAACAAACTGCTGTAGAGCTGCTATACTAAGAATCAGGACCTTTTAACTTGTTATGAACACTATTAACACAACATCCTGCAGTCATGCTCACTTGCTCTGTCTTTTGCTTGGTCGATGGGTTGGTCCTGTATGCCTCCTTCCAAATAACATCATGCACAGTAAACACAACACAAAAGACTGCCAGCAAGGCAATAACTATTTCACGTCAATGTGCCAGGCATTTACACATTTGAACATTTGACTTATGATGAAGATGAAGCTTGGGATACATGATTCACTCAATTTTGCCATTCAGATGACGCCCCTGCTATTTGTCAGCCACCCACAGATTAACTGTTGTCAATTTAGAGGCTGCTGCGAGTTAAGCTAACACGGAGGACGGAGGGAAGATGGGCAAAATTGTGGTTGATGAAGACATTGTGCTGAAAAGTACGGGAGCCCTGAAGTGCAAATCGCAACGGCAAATCAGAAAACACAACGACAAATCAGAAAACACAACGACATTAACCACACCGGAAGAAGTAGGGAGGTTTTCTGAACTGCTGTAGGGTTTTCTGAATTGCCGTTGTGTTTTCTGAACTGCCGTAGTGATTTGCACTTCATGGCCACCGTAGAATAGGGACAATGTTGTGTAATACATGTCCAACAACAAAAAGAAACTAACTGCTGAAGTAAATCTGCACTCTTTCATATAAGGCCTTTTATCTTGTGTCATAATTATCAGTTTTTTAATAAGAAGAAACAAATATAACAGAATACTGGAACCAAAACACCAATTTCCTTTCTTCTGTGCGATTCTAATTTAACGCATCCTGCTGCCTCTAAAAATTTTAAGTCAACTTATTCTGAAAAATACAAACATGTCTTGAGAGTTTGACTAGTTTAAGTTAGAGGTTTTCATTTCTTGTTATGTTATTAAGTACAACCATTAAAAACAGAAATCCAAAACTAATTCTGGAGCGTTAAAATCGTGTCAGGCATCAGTTACATTTTCACACAGACAACCAGACCTTTTCCCGCTAACTATCACAATATGCTGTGGTTATGAGGCTCTGTGTGTTTTTGTGTGTGTTGTTGTGTGTGTAGTGCTGTGAGGCCAAAATACTTCACAACACACATTAGATCTGAGTGTTAAACGAGCTACTAATAGCTGATAATCATAAAGAAACAGATGCTTGGCAGGAGGACAGTGGGAGATGCAGAATGAGAGAGATGGAGAGATGAAGGGGAGCGAGGCGGGGGAGGAGGAGCGAAGATAAGGAGAGGAAAGAGGGAGTAAGGATGCAGGGCGAGATAAAGAGAGGAAAGAGAGGGGAGTGATGGAGATAAGGAGACAGAGAACGAGGTAAAGAAACAAACGAGTGTGTCTGAGATGGACACACAGATGAAAAGTGACAAGAGGGGCTCCAAAGCTCCGTCTGCTTTATCAACGGCCGTGTGAATGACAGCGTAACCTTCTGTGTGTGTGTGTGTGTGTGTGTGTGTGTGTGTGTGTGTGTGTGTGTGTGTGTGTGTGTGTGTGTGTTTTAGCTGATTGAGAGCGACTTTGACAGAAGGGCACATTGACATTTCTCAGAGGACCCTGACAACAACAAGGAAAGGAAGGAGACGCAAAACAAATGAAAGCTTGCTATCTCTCTCTCTCTTTCTCTTGCTCTCTCTCACTCTCTCTCCCTCTCTCACCCTCACATACACACACTTGGAGCAGTGTGTACTGGGCAGGTCTGGTTGGCTCTAACATGATTATGGAGGGATGATTCTCTTCAATAACTCTTAGCCCTGAGAGCTAAACCTGGATCAATCTAACCTCCTTCCTGTGTGTGTGTGTGTGTGTGTGTGTGTGTGTGTGTGTGTGTGTGTGTGTGTGTGTGATTGTGTGTGTGTGTGTGTATTGTGCTGCAGGCCAGCTGTTCGTCACGAGGAGTTCAGGTGGAAACAGCTATTTCGGAGAGATGACAACACAAATAAAAAAAAAAAGAAATGAATGAAAACACTTTTTTCAACTTTGTGTCTCGACTTGTAATCTGCATCACAGTGGGAACATCCATCTTTTTAGCACTGACATAATGTAGCAACGCTCCTATTGCTATCTAAGGAGGGAATGATGAGCTGATTAATCAATGTCTTTGAAGTAATTAGTCAAGGGAAAATAATCAATTCCCCCTACTTAAATATGATTAGCTCTAATTTCTCAGATTTCTATCCTTTGCTAACTGTATGTTTGGGTTTTTGTTTGTTAGCCATAAAAAAGACAATGACCTCTTTTTCTTTCAGATAGTATAACAGGGACAGGAAAGAAACAGGTAGAGGTAAGATTAAAAGAAAAACTGTAAAACACTAAAATATTGCATCACTGCATACTTTAATACTTTGGCAAACCTGTTCCTGAAACTTTCATGTCTATAAGCAACTAAAATGAACTGAACTGGAGTGAAAGTAGAAGAAGTTTCAACCAAGCAGCATCCTCCAGTCTCAAAATATGAAGCCCAAGTGGAAGTGTTACAAACTGCAGTTCATCAAGCGTTTGCTTGAGGCTGGCTGCAGAAACACCGGAAAAACCATAGACAACCATTCCAAAAAAGACGATCTTTGCAGAAATAATTAACATGTTTACAGCCTGGTTCAAAAAACAGCTTCGGTCTGAAGAGCTCATTTCTCTATCGGTAAACACTGTACGGGGGGTGAATTTCAGTTCAGAAGATATTAAGATTACAAGTTTTGCCCATTTAAGGACATGAATGACTTGACTGACAGGTGGGAACACTGTAGTTGTGGCTAGGAGGCTCAAAGCCTGCCTCTTTACCTCAAACTAACTCAACAGAAGTAAGGTTGAGTCCAGCATTTCCAATATGCTATCATTGGCTTCACAACAGCGCTTCACCTGCCTCTGGGAGTGTGAAAAGATTCAATTATTCTGGAAGGCAGTATGTGGAGAAATCAGTACGGTGATAGGGCAAAATTTGCCTCCTAGACCACTTTTTTGCCTACTTGGAAGTGTACCAGATTATTTGAGGGTACAAAATGAAATAATAAAATTTTTTTGGATGTTGGCAAGGAAGGCTATAATGACAAAGTGAGTGGGAGATGAATTTCTATCTGTTATATTGTGGAAATCTCTGATATCTGATGTTGAGATACTGTATTGGAGGTAGAGCTCATCTTTTTAAAAGAAAATGGGAGAAACCTCTGAATCTTCTAAATATTAAATGCAATTTCTAATCAAGGGCTTAAGGATTGTTCTGCTTATGTACAATACAACTGTCTATTACAACTGTACTATGCTGGACTGATGAATGCTCGATGTGACTATTGGAACAACTATGCAAAAAGTTTGTTAAGCTGTACTGAGTTATTGTTTTCACTGTAAAAATCAATAAAATTAATGTTAAAAAAACCCCCAAAAAACAGCACTTCAGAACAGATGGGAGACATCACGGATACTGCGTCCATTATTTATACAGTCTATGGTTTCAACAAGTGACAATAAGTGTTGAGAAATGAAGCCAATGCACAAGAACAAAGAAATAGAATATTAAAATGCTCATTTTTACAACAGAGATTAATATGTTCAAAGCATGGTACAGACGTGGTTTCAGTCTCTATGCCACATTTCCTTAATCATAACAAATAATCTGTATTGATCATATTAAAGTGAAGAGTTATGCACGATTCAGTACATTTAGGGGCGTGGCTTTTTGACTGACTGGTGACAGGTTGTGTCTGTCTGTCTGTCTGTCTGTCTGTCTGTCTGTCTGTCTGGCAGTTGGGTTATATCTTAAGCACCACCCTTTTGCAGGTTTTTAGATCAGCTGTAAAAAAGTTGGAGCCATTATTTCCAGTATGGGGATCCTATGTTTACGGTGGCCTTGAAGGACAAAACAAATTCACAAAAGATGAAACACTTTTATGAAGTTGGAGACAGATTTACATTTTAGAAAACATTTTTACATTTTATTTACATTTAAGAAAACAAATTTACCAAAGATGAAACAAATTAACATTTCATTTTTACGGAAAGGGAATGTACCAAATACCAGAAGTGATCCGGAAGTGATCGAGTGAGGGGTCATTTAGTTTGTTTTGATGGAGAGAGACCAAACAGAGCGACACGGTTTACATATTAGGATATCCTTGGGTCTCAGGAGAGGTGTCAGACCTCAGATGAAAAAGCATCATGTCTCCGGAAAAGCTCCGTCATATCTCCACAAAACCTTCATCATGTGTCAGAATTCAGATGAAACGGCCTCAGACCACATAGCTTCAGGCTAAATGGAGTCAGGCTAAAAGGAGTCAGACTCAAAGTGTTCCGTCGTTTGTAAAATTGTCTCCAATTTTGTAAAAGTGTTTCATCTTTTGTAAAATTGTTTTCTTAAATTTAAATTTGTTTTGGCCTTGGTAAAAGTGTTTTGCTGATGTAATTGTGTTTTATAAAATGAAAAATGTTTTCCAAAATGTAAATTTGTCTCCAACTTTGTAAATTAGTTTTGTCCTTCATGGCCACCATGTATGTTTGGGTTTCATAACTCCTCAGAAACAAGTGAGTGATGTCACTGAGACTGAAAAACTGAATTAACAGTCTGTGGTTTTAAAATCAAACAAAAGGTGGAGTTAAACTGAGAACATTGCAGACATGTTTTATAAATCACTATTATATTTCAAACATTTTATAGTCTGACAATAATAAAACATTAACACGCAACCTGGTGGAAATAATGAGCTTCAGTCCCACTATTGTAAATAAAATGTTCAACATATAGCATCTTAAAGTAGGCTGTTGTGTATGTGGCTCCTGCTATGACATAATGTGGTCACGTGCAGCTCCCTCCTTACTCTTTATCTCTGTATCCCTTTCTCATTTGTTGTCTCCTTATCTACAACTTCCTCTCTCTATCCTGCTCCATCTCCTCATCTCTACTTCCCCTCTGACTCTTTGGTTGATCTCTTCTCAGCTCATGGACAAAATCATACAATACAAGTACAAATGCATAGTGTTAGATCCTTCCTTCAGCATCTCACAGGTTCTCTTGCTCCGTTTCAGCGTGTGTGTGATATATTCACTGTAATACTTTTTAGAGATCGATAGGCTGTTTTTTTTTTCTTTTTTTATCACTGTGGTGATGTCGTCTATGGCTTTCTGGACAATTTGCCATGATAACAACAATCATTCATCACCCTTCCAAAGACAACAAGTCCCATGATTCTCTCTTTCTTCCTGGACTCACAGCGACACCACACAGACTCTTTAAGCTGCTCTTGAAGAGGTTTCTGTGTTTGTGTTTTGATTCACAGTCTGATTATTTTGAAAAATGGCGTTATAATTTCTACATAGTGAAAAAGCCAAGTGCTCCTCCTCTTTGTTTAAAGCTCTGCAGCGTTTGCTCTCACATGAACATTACGGATTATAATATCTGCTTTGGGAGTGAGTTGATTATTTTCACAAATCTGTCGGAGATCATAAAAATATCACACAGCCTCTCTTTACTGCAGAATCTCAACACACACACACACACACACACACACACACACACACACACACACACACACACACACACACACACACACACACACACACACACACACACACACACACACACACACACACACACACACACACACACACACACACACATCTGCGGATCAATACAGGGCCTCCATGGATGCCTGGTGTAATATCAGCTCTTAACTGTCTGCTGTGTTATTGTGCTCTAACTCATCCTCCCTCCTCTTCCTCATGCATTACACTCGCTCTCTTCGTCTTTCTGTCAATGCTCTGAGCTCTCTGCTTCTCAGCTACTTCTCCGCTATCGTCTCCCATCAGTGTCCACGTCTCTTTTCTGTCCCCCAATGCCTCTGTTTGTTTTACCCCTGTCTCATCTGTTTCTTCTCTCCCTGTCTCCATCACTTTGTCTTTCATCTGTCTGTCCCTGACTCTTTTAGTTTCAAATGAAGGCAGGTGGACGGGCCCAGCAGGGAAGAGCTGTGCCTGGAGGATGCAAAAAAAGGTGGTGGCCACAAAGTGAAAGAATGAGTGAGATTAGGACTGGAGGGGTAGAAAGTGAGAGAGATGGAGGGGAGAAGAGAATAGAGAAGAGAGATGGAGAGGAGGAAGCAGGAGGAGGAGGAAGAGAAAGGAGTGGGGGTAAGGGGGGGGGGGGGTCTGTAGTATGTCTCCTCTCTCTGTAATCGTGTTAACTGGTGGCTCCAGGCCTGGCCTCATCAGCTGTCAGGCACACACACACACACACACACACACGCACACACGCGCACACAGCACCTGTGTATGCCTGACAGACAGCTCATTCATCACAATTAACCAATTACAGCCTCCGCCGGTCTGTCTGAACCCGCCTACTGTGGGAGAGAAGGGAGGAGAGTGAGCGAGAGGAAAAGGAGGAGAGCAGAAAAAAGAAACACTGAAAAGAAAGAAAAAGAGACAAAGGAGGACAGGGCTGCATGTATTTATGTATTTACTTTTTCAGATAGTTGCATTAATTTTATATAATGATTTATGTGTGTCTACCTGGTTACCTGTCAGTGTGTTTTGTGTGTGTGCGTGTGTTTACCTGAGGCCACAGTGTTGATGGCACCCTCCTGTCCGATGATATGCTCCTTCAGCCTCCTCTCCAGGGGGAACCTCCTCCTCTCCTCTGCCTCCCGCCGAGCCTGTGCCTCCTGGAACTATAGAGGCATACCAGAAAACAGAAGAAAGGGTCAATAAACCAGGGAGAGAAGAGAGATGTTTTGAGGCAGAAATCTACTCATGAGGACACTGAGGACATTTCAGGCTTCTAACATCACCTTTACCAAAGCATTCCCAAAAACAACGGGAGAGGCTTTACTGCTAAATTACGTTGTTCAAGAAGTGTGTTCACAGCCAAGACAGTTAGTCTGGAAAAACAGAGTGATGGAGCTAATGTTTGTGTCTTGGAATAGCTGCTAAATAACAGACTTACAAAAGTGACATCATGTTTTGCTTTGCTCTTGTTTCTCTTTCTGAATCTTTTCCCCACTTCCCCCCTTAGTTTCTTGTCTCTTTCTTCCCCGTATGCTCCCCATGCCTCATTCATCCTCTCCTCTTTGTCTCGTCTGACTCCAGTTTTCCGCCCTGCAGTGGAGGCAGGCTGTTTATTCTCTCCCTCCATCTTGCTTAGCTCTGGCCTGCTGTCAAGCTGCTAGATAACTACGGAAACTCAGGTTTTTATTTAAGAAACCAGCAGAGCCACCAGTCAGCTGATTCTGCATAACTGTTAAACAACTTTCAATGAAACTTCAGCAGACAATGCAGAGAAGTTAAGAAAAAAATCAGGCAGTATAAGAATTATATTGCATCATTTAAAATAAGTGATCCCCATCAAGAGCATTTGAAAAGATATAACACATACTTTTAAAACTACAACTCCCAGTGTTCTCAATGTTCATTTAACAGTTTCTAAAGCAGTTAAATGTCGACTCCTCATTGTATATTAACCCCAGTTAACCCCAACCAGCTTTCATGATGCCAATCCTCAATAACACCTGTCAGTCAGTCACTACCCTGACATAGGCCTCCTGAGGAGTGTGTGTCTGTGTGCATGAAGGCAAATGAATGACACAGATGTCTACAGGGTGACTTCTGCCGAGTCATTCAGTCCAGGCAACAGGAAGCAACTGCAGAATCTGAGCATTAGTGTGCATGGAAACGAATGATTTTTTAATCGTTGCATACTTTGCAGAATAAAACGATCACTTGTGTCTGTATAGATCTAATAAGTGTGTCATACCTTGCCCTCCCACTCCTGCAGCACTGCACTCACGTCACCCTCCTTCGCATAGGCCCGCGCTGTGTGTCCCAAACCATTGGTCTGCAGAGGGTTTGCACCTAGGAGTAAGAAAATGTGCAATTAAGACAGTTATACCTTCAAAGGATTTGTGGCAACTAATTATTTAAAACACATACATATATAAAGTATGGCAAGAAAATGCAAAGAGCACCTCAGTGGGAGGGTCAAGACGTCAATGGAGAGTGTGAGGTTGGGTGTGAGGGGTCATTAGGGTTCAGGGGTCACTGCAGTAAAGCAGGACAGCTATGCAATGACCCTACAGGGGGTTTCATATCTGCAACGCGTGCCAATAACACACTCTCTGACCCCCGACACCCCCACACCAGCAACCTGCATTATTATACAATCTATACACACTGCAGGTTGTTGCAGGTTGGGGGCTTTTGAGGCAAATGAGCACACACTGGCACACAGCAGGAGGGGTCAAACGGAGGAAAGATTCAGTTAAACATTAGGGGTCAGGGGATGAAATGAGGAAGAAACATGATGTCACAGTACATGTGAAGTGTGCCAGGACTGGACAGAGGTGGGCTTGTCAGTGAGAGTGGTTAGCAGAGACTTCTGCCCTGACCTGTGCCACCACGGTCAGCCAGAGTTTCACACACACATGTGCCTCAACATTAACCAGTGCATCAAGTGTTTGCAACACATCAGCCTCATATCAGGCAAAATGAAACACACTGATACAGAATGATACACATTACATGCACAAATGTGTAGCTTAGGTTATAATTGATATTATGTCAACAGAAATGCAGTGCCAGGAGATGACTAAAATGCATCCACTGCACCCAGACTCAAAAGAAGAGGACAAAAAGGGAGTGCGTCCTCTTGTAAGAACCCTTTCCTTCAAAGATACACTGATCACAAGTGCTCTTTGGAGTCTCCAAACAGTAAAATCTAAGGTGCTGTGATTACTCAGTATAATAAAAAGCCATTTATGTTTCATTTTAATGCCAAAGTATTTCTGCTTAAAGGCTTCATTATGATGAAGGTTGGCATTGAGTGCTTAATCAGATTTGTACTGCTTTGGACTCTGATTTCAAATTGATGAAGTCTGAAGTTTACTAGGCTCAATTGCTAAATATTTAACATTTGAGATGACTATATTTTATAGCATCAGTCACTCAAAGGATTTATATCAAAGAGGATTTTGCTGGTTGGTCTCAGACCGAACTGGCACTGTTCAAGATTCAAGTTTGATTTTTGAAAAGTCAGATTACAACAATCTGAGGCTCAGTAGTTTAAGACACTTGCACAAAAATCAGGATGATACAATCCATCACTGACAAACGGTTAGACACATAACTCCATGAAGATGTATTCAAACTGGATGTATAAAGGGCACATTAAGGTCTCCACAGCTCTCTTTCTCTGTTAGAGCTCCTCTCAGAAAAAATGAAACAGTCAAAGTAATCAATAGAACTGCTGCTTGTCCCTGCTCCTACCAGCACCGACCACAGAGACTAATAATCACTGCCATGATCATAGATAAACTCCTAAATTTTGTGACCTGCTCACGAAGCTATCGATCCCCACGACAATACACAACTAACCCCCCCCCTCAACACACACACATACACACTAAAAACATGAGGGAGGAAAGCAATAAAGCACCCAAACACACAGACAAACACACAGACAGTGGACATAATAAATAGCATCATTTAGGGCTTTAATATCAGGCCAACCCTCTGGGCCATAGCACTTTATAACAGGATCAACACTAACGACAATCACACACACACATGCACACACACACACACCACAGCTAAACAGTCACACACACACACTCAAGCACACACACAGGATCCCTTCATTAGGACTGCTTTAGTTATGCCTATTAGGAGTCCCTCCTCTTTCCTATTTCCTCCTCCCTCTCTTTCACTGCAGCTGGTGGGAGAGAGCCCCTGCTGCTCTTTGTGGGTGTGCGTGTGTGTCCTTGTTTTTTTTGTAATGTGTGTGTGCCTGTGAGCATGTGTGTCTCTCTTCTGGCCTGCTACCACCTACAGAGCGGCCCATTACTGAGTGCCCCTGGCTGCGGGCCTGATATGGAACCTGGGGAGGAACCAGGGAGCCTCTGCAGGTAATGTGAGGGACTGTGGGCTGAGGAGAGGCCCGGGGGTGGGCCTGAAGACTGTGATGGATGGAGACCTGAGTGGAGGGCTGGCTGAGGCCAAAAGAGCAAAACCCACGGCTAGTAAAGTTACATGGATGGATAAGAACACAAGGGAAATAACAAGGTGTTGGACACACACACACACACACACACACACACACACACACACACACACACACACACACACACACACACACACACACACACACACACACACACACACACACACACACACACACACACACACACACACACACCACAACTCGGTACAGGAACACACATACATGAAGGGATGATGACACACACACACATAAATCCACATGGATGTCCTGAAGCTGTGCCAGGGTATATGACTTTTTGTGATGATGTAAAAGAAGATTGATAAGAGTCTACACAGAAGACATGGATGAAAGAAAAGAAAGAGACTCAAGCTTTATCAAGAAAACAGAGCCTCAAATGATGCACCCACTCCCACAGAACCCCACATGGACATGGACAAATATGTGTCTGTGGTTTGGAGAGTGTGATGTCATGACTGTGATTGGCTGTGATAGTGGCGCCAACCCAGCACTGGCCCAGTCGGGCGAGCAGATGCCCACTGCGTCTTTAATCAGATTGTCTTATAACAAATGTCTCTGCTTTGTGAAATTTCTTACCTTTTTAATTCAAAAATGCGTCTGCAGAACATTTGATCGAGTTAGACCAAGTGATTTGTTTAAGCGTACAGGGCGCTCACAGATGCAGGGGTGAGACGGGAGAGACGAGCAGGCCGAGTTTTGGACACACCATCCATCATAAACATAAACAAGACATTAATAATAGCCTCTGTATGTGTGTTTGCGCGTGTATCTAAGTGTGTAAATGAGTGTGTGTTATGATGTTGGTTTGGGTGTTTGATCCAAAAATTGAGTGTTTTTAGATTCAAATTGGATCAGTCTAAAAAGCAGCGACCTCAGATGACCGGGTTATGACTCAAAGAGGCGTGTTTAAACTTTTGATGTACTAAAAACACAAAAGCCTTCATGAATATATGAATATTTTAATAAATAAATGGAGGCTTGAGTGCACAAATACAGACATGCTCTCACACATATATATACTCACAAAAGGCACACACATCCTGTGATTGTGGATCGTGGAGTTACCCCAGGGGCATGTTCTGTGAGGAGGTCACAGTTCAACTAGGCCTGGCCTGGTTAAGAGCTGCTCGCCTGGAAACTGAGGGGGCTCTTCTGCCCTGAGGGTCCCTGACTGTGTGTGTGTGTAGAGCTGAGTCAACGACAGGTGCGGGTGTAACGGGGGTGAATTCAGAGGGGGATGAACAAGTGATCAATTTCAAATGAGCTTTGTAATAATGTTTATATTACTCGAGGGTGGACGCGTTAGGATGAAGATACATGGACGCTTTTTAAAGCTGATGGAGACAACGCTGCCTCCAGCTCTGATGGGGAGATGAGGAGCCTTTAGTCTGGAAAGCCCAGAGGAAGCTGAGAGTGTAATGTGCTGTGATCAAACTGATGACCTTTATATTTACATTTGTTTGCCTCATTAATATCAATTTTATACTAAAGGGTGAGCTAGAAACAAAAAATGTGTTCTATCTAAGAATTAAGGGAACATGACGATGCTTAAAAGGTGATATTTAAAATGCAAAAAATAATCTGTTCAGCACAATATTGTAGTAGCCGGATTTTTGCCTCCATATTTACAAAAAAAATTGTATATGAGGGGTGCCGGTGGCCTAGCGGTCTTAGCGTCCCACATATAGAGGCTATAGTCCTTGTTGCGGGGGTCGCCGGGTCGATTCTTGGCCGTGACCATTTCCTGCATGTCTTCCCTCACTCTCTACTCTCCACATTTCCTGTCTCTCTTCAGCTATCCTACCAAATAAAGGCAAAAAGCCCCAAAAATAAAACTTAAAAAATTAAGTTTGCATTTAAAAAAAAACAATTTATATGAAAAATTGAGTTCTTCTTTTGTACAACACCAATTCAAAACTTGGCCTTTAACAGACCACATAAACACACTAGATCGATAACATAACCTCCTTGGCAGAGAGGAGTAACTTTCGATGAAGTGTCTCAGACAAACACATTGTGTTGAGTCACTGGTCGACACACAGTTGAGGTTTGTCAGTTTGTTTCAGCTTCATTGAGACAAGGCGCCTAAAAAATCTTCTGCACCTCTTCCTCTCATTCTCAGAGGTAAATGGAGCATCTCATTGAAATAAAATCAGAGCAGGAACATGAAGCTAATGGATTGCACTTATCCAGTGTTATTGTCTTCAAACCACTTAAAGTGATTACTACCACAGGTCAGCATTCACCCTTTCTCACAAACACTTGTACACTCATGGCAAAGGAGGCTATGCAGAGTAACAGGCTGCTCATTAGAATCTAATCTTATAACAACCGAGCGTATACTCCATGGCTGTGCCTTCTGGAGCAATATTTGGGCGTTGAGAGTTTTGCCCAAGAACACTTCTTCCACCACAAGCTACAGCTGAATGTGATAAACTGATCCTTTTCACACTATTTGGTATTCGTTAGGGATGCACTGAAATGAAATTCTTGTCCGAAAACTGAAAATGAGGAAACCAAGGCCGAAAACCGAAAACACCGAAATAAATGATTATGCCAATTATTAGTACCATTGCATTTATGTCTATAGTAAAATCAAGGCAAGCGGGTTCTCCGCATCCATCGCGGCCTGGATCATTTCTCGTGCGCGCTGCTTTATTCCCACATCCAAGTAATGATCTTTATAATGCGGATCAAGTACAGTCACGATGAAGTGCAAAAGATACGAATAGATCTCAGTGAAACGTGTGCTGACAGACTCTAAGAGTGTTCTTTTCATTGTTTTCACTCCGTGGTCTGTCTCAACCTCTTTGCTTAGAAGACGCTTTAGTGCTGCAGTTAAAGGAAGAATGGATGCAGACATGTTGGCCCTCATCCAGACAAGTGCGCACTGGCCGCGTTTTTTGCTTGCATCATCACAACATTCTGTTTCAGCGATAAAAGTCTTTCCATGGGCCGAATTTTCAGTGCATCCCTAGTATTCATATAAGACTCAACTCATACTACTGTGGTGTAAAACAAGGGTTTAGGGATGAGGTGTGGATGGGTTGGTTTGAGACGTACCAGCCTCAAGCAGCATGCGAACCGTGTGTGGATCATCAGCCAGTGTGGCGTAGTGAAGCGCTGTGCAACCACGGAAACCAGCCCTGCTGCTGAGCCTGCTGCTGAATTCGTCCTCTCTGGATACGAGGACTGTGAGGAGGGACAAAGGGCAAAAAAATGTGGACATGGTTAATTTCAAAAAGACTTCTGATACAAGCAATGATGAAAAAATAAAACAAGGGGTAACTGTATCCTCTAGTTGTGTCTATCTGATACTTCTGTGTTTCTTTGTTTGAAGCCAGCCAGCCAAGAAAGATGGCTGACCAATGGGAGCACATCTGAGCTCTTAGGTTTTGTATGTACAGAGAACTTTTTCCCTGTTCTCGTCACCAATCTCTGTAAAAAAAATATGTAAACACATACGGTCGAGCGGTGGTATACTTTTGGAGTGTCATGAGATACATATTGTTGTGATTTTGCTCTCTAAATATAGAAACTGATAACCAGTACTCAGCGGGTCTGACTGAACATGAGTGATGAATTTGGAACATTTTCACCAGGCCTGATATCTGGCAGAACTTTGTCTAATCTGTTTACAGTGAGTGTTTAGGCTTCATAACATGTTGTTATGATAAAACAGCAGACTACATGATTGTTCCTCCTGTTTCCAGTGTTAGAGCGGTTGTTCATTTCCACAGATTTAAGCTCAACTGTCCAACGCGATAGGAATAATGTGCGTAATGTTGCAGGGTCTTTTTTGCCTTCCTCCCCGCTGATAATAGAGATAGTCTATCATTCTCTCCTTACTTATCTTTTTCATAAGAGCACTCATCTTGTGCCACTCCTCCATCATCCATTTTTATTTTTCCGCCTCCTTCCTCTCCTCCTCCCTACCCATCAATTCCTTTCATCACTCGCACCCTCTTCCTCCCTCCCTCCCTGCTCCCTCCATCCCAATAACTTTGTCTCATCCATTTCCCGACTTCCTCTCCTTCCCTCATCATCCCACCCATTTCCTCCAATCCCTCCCTCCCTCGATCATCCCTTTGCAACATCCAAATCTTCTTCCTTCTGCTCCATCTTTAACTTCTCCCATACTCCATCTATTGCTCCTCTTTCTCTTGGTCTCGCTTTCTTTCACTGCCTTCCTCCTTTCATTCTCCCTACCTTCATCAGTCTTTCCCTTCCTCTATCCATCCCACTCTTTTTTTCTCTCGCAGTCTTTCTCTGCAGTGTGTGTGTGTGTGTGTGTGTGTGTGTGTGTGTGTGTGTGTGTGTGTGTGTGTGTGTGTGTGTGTGTGTGTGTGTGTGTGTGTGTGAGAGAGAGAGAGAGCGAGAGAGAGAGAGACAGGGCGGGATAATCATAGCTAACCCAATAAAGCGTCGCACAGGCCCCCCTAGCCCATCCATCAGTGTGCGTCTGGGAAACACTTCCCAACGCTACGCCGGCCCCACGTGGACCCAAACCTGACAGCCATATAAATGTCTGCAATATACATATCCCATATAAATATGTCGGCAGAAACCCAACACAGACTGGGGGGGTTGAAGAAGTGTGTCTGTGTGTGTGTGTGTCTGTGCCATCTTATCTTTGTGTGCGCAGCTCTGAAGAAAAACAAATAAAACACAGACTTATTGTCTTAGAACATAAGAAATGAATAACAGAAAGATGAAACATGTACATATATGCAAATTTTTATGCAAATTATAATGTCTCATAATATTTGGTTCAACACTTAGGATTCATATGAGTAATATAGTAACCACACACAGATACAGTCACACACACACAGATACAGTCACACACACACACACACACACACACACACACACGCACACGCACGCACAGATGTGATGTGTTTTTTCTTTTTCACTCACCTTCCAGTGAGTGGATGCCTTTCTCCCGAGAGGTGTCGTAAACATTGTTGAAGTGATCTCCAGCGTTCGGGTCGGCACCGGCTTCGAGCAGAACCTTCACCACACTGGAACGCAACAGAAGACACACAGCTGAGTACATGTGAAATAACTCGTGACAACATGTATCATACTTATCTGCACATGCTCACAGCCGTGTCTTTCCACTGTTAGGAAGTTGCAGTACCACGGCTTTAATAAATTACTAGGACTACAGGTCAGAGTTATGACTTACTTTATTAATCTTCTATCACAACATGTAATTCTTTTTTGTCCAACGATTTCATAAGAATTTAAGGTTACATAAACTTCAAATCTCTACAAACTTTTCATGCCTTAAAAGTACATGTTCATTGCTTAACCCTAATAAAGACTTACTGATCCCTAAAAACACACCTGAGCAAATGTGCCTAAATATGAGTCGGTCTACAGGACAAAGAAAGGAGATGTGATTTGGGACTGGAGCAGGACTTACTTCCTCCACAACATTGAATACAACTTTTTGACAAAGTCAGTCTCATACTCAAATTCTTTAGATTTGTCTTAAAACCAACCACGGTGTACAAAGATATAAATGCTGATATCAAAAATCACCCTTTCACCTGATTCACCTCCATTTCTAACAGACCCCACATTGACATCCTTCAATAGCCTCTCTCGTATTTCTCCTAAAGTACACGCTTGTCTTCCTCCTAACATGTACATATGTGCACATGGAAGGGGCAAGGGTCGGCCCTGTTTCCGGCGCCACTGGAGGGGAGAGGGGGTCTGTGTGTTTTTGTGTGTTCGTGCAGCCCTTCATTGGAGCGTACAGCCTTATAGAACAAACACGAGAACCTCGGCAACACCACTCACTGTGACCCAGCGGACATTCCAGGTAGCGTCTCTCCGTCTACAGAGTACACTTTACATTTACCACCGTGAACGTGAGCGTTGGCTTTGACATTGAGACACAGACATGCACGCGAACACACACCCACGAACGAGTCAGCTAGTCTGTGATGCTGGAGAGCAAGGGCGAAATGGACGAAAATATGAACCCTGACAGAACTCTTCAGGTTGCTGTTAGACCTGTGGCTGTGTGGGGCAGCCTGGTAGGTGGTGCTTTCCTGCTTCATACTTAAGACTGATGAAGCAAAGACATTATTATTATTAATGACTAACATCATTTTTTTGGCTTCATATTTCATGACTTTTCCTAATTTAATGTTGACAATTGGGAAAACGTAAAATTAAAATGTTCACATGTTCCAATGTCCTGTTAAGAAAATGTACGCATCTGTGCTCCTTGG
Source organism: Notolabrus celidotus (assembly GCF_009762535.1). Classification (NCBI taxonomy): domain Eukaryota; kingdom Metazoa; phylum Chordata; class Actinopteri; order Labriformes; family Labridae; genus Notolabrus; species Notolabrus celidotus. Next base: position 13,221,978 of record NC_048285.1, read on the forward strand.
AGTCAATTTGAACCCAGGCTGTTTTAGCTGTATATAAAATAAGAAATATCAACATTTTACACACATTTGTTTTGGTTGTTTTGGATGATATTGAGTTCACTGTAACCAAGGACACTTCCGCATGTGACTGCAGGAGCTGGGATTGAACCACCAACCTTTAAATTGAGATATATTTCCAGCCACCATGTCTCTAAAGACATTCAATGATGCGTTCTGTGTCATATGTTTTCATAACATAGAAACAAGGCAGGGCTGACGAGAGCAGTTTGATGTTCTGTTTTACAAATAAAGTCCTTCGAAATGCTTTAAATTGTTTTGTATGCTTGAAATATATTTTGTTGACTATTTAGGTAGTCAACAAAGACACAAAGTACCCGACACATAAACCTGGGTAACAATCAGTTTCTGGAGGTTTAAATGGCTGTGGTCAAATTGACCCCAACGATAAAAGATTTTAGTAAATTTGAGGGTAACAGGAGGGTTAGAAGTAAGAAGGTGCAAATTAAATTACAATGGAGCACCTTCACAATTCTGACCACAGAGTCAGTCTGCGTGGGAGGTGTGAAACTAAACAAGATTTATCAATCAAGATTATACTGTAATGATTTTCAGTTCAATTAAAACTGAAAATGTAAATACTGGACAGAGGTATTTCATACTATATTCAAGATAATCAACGTTGAATTGAAACCCAATCCTCTTGTTGCTGTGTTTGGGGTCACTGGAGGAGTGGTGCAGTTATCGGGACAAAAACAGCGGATTCTGGCCTTTGCTTCCCTCCTGACCAGGCGTGCCGTGCTACTCAGATGGAGAGATGCTTCCCCCGCCAACACATGCACAATGGTTGGCAGATATTATGGCTTGCTTAAAGCTAGAGAAAATAAGATTCTCACTCCAACATTCAAATGCACAGTTTATTGAAATTTGGGGACCCTTTCTGAACTCTGTACAAACCTTTAAAACCATGATTCAGATGCAGCTTCATCATCTCTCTCTTTCAGATGTACAACTAGGTCTTTAATGGGACGGGGAAAAGTATTTCACGATACCACTGGCAGTGACAGGGTAGGGATATTTTTATAATTGTTGTTGTTTCTGTTTGTTTATTGTTTTGTTTTTTGTTTACCTTTATATTTTCTTTAACCTAAAAAGCAAAACAGTAACACAAGCTGTTGTTGTATGTCCATGCTTCATTTACTTACCATGTGCAGTTATTAGTTCTTTCCCTTTGCGCATGTCTCTCACTATTCCCATGTAGATCTGACTGCTAACTGCGTTTGGTGTTTATTTATAACATCCTCTAATATCAGTGACTGATCAGCACTGCACTTCATGTATACCCTGTTTGTGTCTCATTAAAAAGATTTTGACTAAAACAGTGAAAATGCCCAATTCCCAAACTCATCTTAACAACAGAGTTCACCCACGGCAATCAAGGCCTTTACGTATGGACGTCCAGCAACACAACCTTTGTGCCGGCTTCACTTATAATTTAAACTGAGTCATATACAGGCCTCTTACATTGTTAGATTATTGATCATGTGACTTTTCTTCAGAGAGAGAGACATGATGAGTGTGTGTTAATGTCACATACACAATCACACCGGCCTGATCCATCCCGCCAGCTTCTGCAGCTCAATTTGTCTCCGTTAATACAATCACTGCTGGTCAAACTGCAGAACTACGATGCCTAAAAAACAATCTCTACTTCAGTCTCTTTAATTTTAACATTGCATATGATGCAGAAAACTATCAAATTATTATGTTGGGAAGCTGAAACTGGAAAATATGTATCCCTTTTATAAGAAACGTTGAAAAATAGTTGATGGTTTATCAAAAAAAGTGATCAACCTGTCTAATAAGTGTTAAGCTCTGAATAGAGTCTTGTGCCATTGTATGTTGTAGATACAGTAAAGGCTCAAGTATGAAACCCAACTGGAACACTCATGCATTGCTTACACAAAAGAAGATGCAGACTAAGCACAAGCGTCTCCTTCGTCTCTGTTAACAAAATTAAAACCAGAGCAGGTTTCGCTCAATAGTGCCATCACTACAGAACATATGTGTTTCTGTGGGAGAGCAAGGCTGAGAACGGCCTGACCAGGTCTTTGTGTCTGACCTTGCTGTGGGGGCATAAAGGACTATCGGGGGGTCCCCTTTTGTTACTGTATCCCTGTGGCAGGGGGGGCCGTGACCCACCGGGGGCTCTCTCCTCACCCTTGCAAGCACTTCTACAAACACATGGGCGCATCCTCCGAGACACATGCAGACACACAGAAACCCAAACTAAGGTTGGTCACACGAGGCTGGGCAGGACTGTGTGAAGAAATGCGACGGGCTGAAAAGGGTTAATGGCATCAGAAAAAGGTAAACAAGGAGGGATAAAGAGAGGAAAACTTCAGAGAGGAAGAGGAGAGGGAGGAGGAGTGGATGAAAAGAGGGAAGTGGAGCTAAAAAGATGAAAGAGGGGGAGATTTAATTACACAGGATAGTGCTAAAACTAATGAGCTCTTGGAACCAGTTTATAGTTTTACTAATCAACTGATGATCAAGTGGCTAACTTTATTTGGGACATTTAGGAGGAGAGTTGCTGCACTAATTTGAGGCCAAACTGAAGGCATGCAGAGGTTAATTAGGTTAAACTCCCATTTTGAAGGACGAGGCCAAAAGCTAAAATTACACACTTCCTAATGTGATCCTGGAAGTATCAGAACACTATTATCCCCAAATTATGAGACTATTGTACTTTCGTAGCTTAACTAAGCAAAATGTGTTTCACGTAAATCCGCTTTTTGCTTTATTGGCATTCTTTTCTCCGTATGTTGGAACTTCTCGTTTTACCTGAAATATAGCAGCTACATCATGTGAACTGGAACCTGTTGATCTCTTCCCCGCCCAAGTTCGTCAACCTTGTTAATAGTTTTAGTTTTAATTAAAGCAATATCTCATGGCAGCCTAGAGATTAAGGCCTTTATCTATTATCTAAAAGTTTGTCTTTAAGTTACCTACATTTGTTCTCCCTGCCATATGAACTAATGTCAACTGTTCACATAGCCGGTGCTGAGGCTGGTGGTTTTGACCTTCCAGCTCGTGCCAGCAGGTGACCGGTGTGACTGCGAGGTGGTGTTAGTTTCCCATCCTTGCCCTGGAGGGGAGACAGGAAACATACGCTTCCGTCTCTCCTGTGCTATAATAGACACCCGAGCTGAACTGACCATCCATGTCTCTGACCACCTGGCCCAGACGCTGGACCTCACTTGACCTCATGTCACCTAGTTCACACCTGGGGTCAGATAGATGCCATGAGGAGAGGCTCGGGGCACTTAAGATGCTTTCTTTTCTTTATCAGCCAATTCATCTGGTTGGTAAAAATGTCATCTTAGTGGCAGCAGTTTGCTTATTATTTTTAAAACTTATTTGCAAATGTTGAAATAGGTACAATTTGGAATGCCAGATGAGAAGGTGATTATTTAGAAATATTGTACACAAAATTATCTCTATGAAACAATATGCAATGATCCTGAAACCAAATGGCTACAGTACAGAGCCTTGAGCCTACTCCAGAGAGTTGGACCTCCTGTTGCTGCTCCTTTAGAACAGGGGTTCCAAAACTTTTCAGCATGGGACTCCAAAAATATAGGTGCCAAAGACTTGCGACCCCCACTGTCCCTCAAAGAGATTTAATGTGGCTTCATTTAGCTGGTCTGCAGAAAATTAGCCTACCTATATGAGCATGTGGCTGTGATTCCTGTGCCGTTATGAATTTACCTTCTGCTACTGATGCTTTTGATAATTAACTGTTCACTAACCCTAAACTTAGGATTCATCTGGCAACAAAGAAAGGCAGAAAACTCATTACATTTTCTATTTTCAAGGGTTTTATTTCAAGGTCAGCTTCTACTTTGTTGATATTTTGTACTATAATGGGTGAAATGTACTTTTTTTTAGATAATTTAAAAAAGAAAACTTTCTGGAAGACATCTCACGACCCCCCATTTTTGTCTCATGACCCCCAGGGTGACCCACACTTTGGGAACCCCTGCTTTAGAATATGCATTAAATACTCTGTAGAACTGTACGGAACAGAAAACGTACCACCATGGGCTAACTATCTTTAGGAGGTATCCCTCCTTACTGGAACTGTACCTGGTAAGGGGGCCTTGTGATGTTTCTAACACATACAGTCTGATACTGTTCAAAAAAAGGTCTGCATGTGAGGAATAGTAAGGTGGTAAAAGGGTTGACAGGCTCTTACTGCAGTTTGGGTTACCCAGCCCATCTCCAGCAGGTCATGCATGTAAACAACCCTTTTCATCTTGTCACACTGCACTGGTGGAAACGCTTTTACATCCTGGCCTAAAAGGAACAGTATAAACGTGTGACAAGCGTCCTTTAAAATATTTGAGCTGCTAAATTTGCCCATTTGACCCAGCACCCCCTGTCACATTTTCAACCATCAAGTTACCAACCATCTTCTTACATGTGCAATACGTTTGTTCTACTCATCTTCTCAGTTCTGTTCTGTACATTGTTTTATACCTAGGCTACAAGTCTGTGCACATTTTTCACTGCACATTTTTCATTTGTAAATTTACTTATTTAGTTGTTTATATACCTCATAAGATATGCTTATTTTTACTTCTTTATTTTAATTGCTAATAACTTTTTTAATAATTGCTATTTTATATGCTCTGGTTTGCTTTATACTGTTTTGCATCTACTTTGCTGCTGTAAAACTTAAATTTCCCCGTTGTGGGACGAATAAAGGATTATCTTATCTTATCTTATATTAAGGTTCAAGGTTCAGTTTGCTGTCGTTCAAACATGTAAAAAACATGAAGGAACAAGAAACTCTACTCAGGTACAGCAGTATTCAACATACTCTTAAATATTGTATATTGATTTGGATCTCTAAAAGGATTTTTTTTTTTTAAAGTAATATTTTTTTGCCTTTATTAGATAGGACAGCTGAAGAGACTATAGCCTCTGTATATGGGGCGCACGCTTGGACCGCTAGACCAATGGTGCCCCGAAATTTATATTTTTCAACACTGTAATATTATAACAGTTACTAATGTGAACAAACTATAACAGTGAACACATGATAAAAACAACCCATAAATGGGGCTTTAAAGTGCCACAGCACCTTTTAGATTTTTAAAAAACCATGATAGAAATAATGATGTACTATTAATGGAAACTGGTTCTGTCTCTAATCTGGATTTGTCACCATCACAGTCATGTTTAAATGTAACAATGTCATGGGAATGTTTCATTGGGAGCTCTTTCTGCTGATTTTCACTATTCAATAAAGCTAATCCACAAACTCATAATCCCACTCCACATCACTCTCTTTGCACATCCAAACTAATCTTCTCTCCTTTCCCCGACGAGCCACTCATCCCTCTGCTTTCCCTCGTTTTGTCCCCCTCTCTTCCATCGTGTCGCTCGGCCGACAGGTTGGAACGGTCAACAGGCGTCACACTCGGCTGAGCGCTCTTTGTGCACGTGAATGCGGCAAGGGAGAGAAGGAGCGATTGTAAGAGAGATGGAGATGGGCATTGTGTGTTAAAGAGTGCAAACAGTGGGCCAGGCCCTGCGCCTCCCTGATTTAGCCCCACATCAAAGCTAAGCACACACACGCCCCCAGAGTCTCACCCTTAATTCTTACACACAGCCCTCTACTCCACCCCTGATTCCATCGCACAGCCGCACCTCGACCCCTAAACACGACAGAGGCTGGACGCTTCACCTTCAAACTGTTCCATCTGAAATTTCACTGAGGCTAAAACTCATAGTTTTCACTTCTGTTACAGGAAGTATAAACATGCTGGGAGGAAGGGAGGGGAGTAATTCAACGATAAGATCCATGCTGACACTCTAGCTACGGGCTAAACCTCCGTCATGACTGATGCTCCCTGTGTTTTCACTTATCGCCTGCAAATAAAGTTGTGGCTGACTGAGTAATAGGCAGTTGGCTTCTAAGATATTTGGTAAACTCCCAATGTCTGTGTGTGTGTGCATTCACACATGCTTCCTCACTTGTGTGTGTGGGTATGAGCGTGTGTGACGGATGTGTGTGAACTGATATTCTGTCTTCCCCGCAGCAGTGACGGCTCACTGGGGGGTTAGAGACGGGATTAAACACAGAGGAGTGTCACTGCCTTGCTGAGTTATAGCACTCATAACACACACACACGCACACACAGGACAAGTGCAGTGACACACACACACACACACACACACACACACACACACACACACACACACACACACACACACACACACACACACACACACACACACACACACACACACACACACACACACACACACACACACAATCAGTGCACAAGGCACAACACAAATACAACCAAATTTATATCCAAAAACACATTAAATGCATAAATATGTGAGAATGATCACTGAGCACAGGTCGTGTTTATCTAAAGACATGAAGGAGCTGTAAAGTCACCACAGAGTGAACGCTGGTGTTTGTACGTGTCTCTGAGGACAAGTCACAGACCAGACAGTGAACACAGAGCGCACCACTACTTATCATTTCATTTATGATGAATCCTACTCTGTTTTCATGACCACTTGATTGATTATTGTGAATCAAATGGAACAGATTCAAGAAAATGCTCATCTGAATGGCGATGAAGTCCAGTCCTTGATATCTCATTTGTTGTCATGTAAAACATTAGTCGTTACCTTTACGTGAAAATGTCATCTAAGATCATCTAATGGATAATGCATTCCAACAATTAATAACTTTAAATCAGTATTTAATACTGTAAAGCAGTGAAAAAAAGAATAATCTGGTAAAAGACGGTCGAGACATTGAGTTGGTATCTACTTTTAAACACTTGGGGATTTTAATTGATAGCAGCTCATCGTTTAAGGAGCAGCATATTCAGTACATTACTGAAAAGCTGAATGTTTAACTCAGATTTTACAACAGAAACAAGTCCAGCTATTTTTTTTACCTATCTTTGATTAATGGTGACGTTTTGTACATGAATGCCTCCCCTCAAAGTCTTCACAGCCTGGACAGTGTACATCATTATTACAGACTGTGGCTTTCTTCCTCATCGTTTTTATATTCCAAAGCCAACTGGACTGCTTTGAGTATACCCGGCTCGTTATTGGTATATCTTTATCTATAAGTGCATTTCGACAAAGAGTTCTGGGGTCTTTTAGCCCCCATAACTACTTTCCCCGGAACTAAAAGGTTCCTGTGCCCCCATTGTTGTCTGCGTTTTGGCTGCAGGCTGAAGTCCCGGGTAGATTGTGCAAATCAGGCCAGTGACGAATTATATAAAAAAAAATTATATCAAATAATATTTTGAAATCTTAATAAAAAACTTAACTAGTATGAATTCCCAGGAACTATCTCTGTGTTTCAACAACTCCACAAACACTGTTACGTTCAACAGAAAGTCCCAGGACCTTTGAAAAGTACTACCCCCCAAGCAAGGGCTTTTCAGGGGGGAGATTATCTACCCCTGAACTAAATTTAGACCCTGGTTCCTCCAGTCGAAACACACATAGTTCAGGGGTTAAGTCCCTATTTCCGGAGTAAAGTTCCTGCGGTGGAAAAACGCCTTATAAAGCCATTTTGGGCAAAATTCAGGACTACTTTTCCTTCTTTTTGATCTCGAAGGATGGAATTCACAACTCTCGTTTGCTGGACATAGTGCAATTTGTTGTTCCCAAAGTCTGAGGTGAGTTGGGAAAGAAAGCTTTTAGATGTTCTGCACCTTTTGCCTGGAAGAATCTACAGTCGGATTTTATATTACAAAACTAAATAATCTTCCTAAATAAAAAATCACAAAGTATATGAATACAAAATAAAGAAGATCAACAATCTAACCTTTGCAAAACACAATACTTAAGTTAGCTTCCAATCCCTACCTTCAGTTGTTAGATATTTCTATTCCACAAACTTTACAATGGAGCAACTGTAACCCTGAGGTTTAACATAAGCTCATTTCATCTATTTTTCATAGTCAAATATCACATTATGCGTCTCACGGACACATAAGGCTCTTAAACAAAAAGTGACCCTGCAGTCCTGATGGAGAAAATAAAAGCCCTGTAAATTGGATTTGGCCCGGCCTTAACCTCGGCCCCTCTCTGTGTCGTGTGTGTTCTGGGGGCCAGGAGGCTAATTTAATTTGTTGGACAAGAGAGAAGGGGGACCGGGTAAAGACCGTCTGTCGCTCTGAAAGTCGCACTTTGCACTTCTGTAGACCTACTGTAACAACTCGAGCGGGGCGACATGGAAGACAGATGCTCACACGCTAACTCCTGCAGACAGCTGCATGATACCAAAAACACTACATTACTGTAACATATGTTCACCAGGGAGGGCTTCTCAGAGCTGGGGAACACATGATTTGTTCACACACACACACACAGACATGCACACACAGACCTGTGCTGTCGGTTCATGGCAGCCACCATGAGAGCGGTCCAACCTAGACGATGCTGGTGATTTGGGTCGACACCTTCTTTCAACAGCCTGATGGGAAGAAGAAACAGCAAGTGGTTATAAATTCAGGTTCCTTTAAACATAAACATGCAGCAGAGGGAGCTTCAAACAGCTTTCCACCAAGTAGTGGTGTAAACATGTTAGTAATAATGCTATTTTGTCACCATCATAAAACATAAAATAGAATTACATTTATTCATAGAAGAAAGCAATATGGCCGGCCAGCTGTTTGTTTGACTGCATCACAGACGTGCCTTGTTAGACACACCAGCATGAGACTGTGATGTCTTTGTCACCATGAGAAGACACACACTGCTCCTTGACCAGTTAATGTGTCTGTGTGTGTGTGTGTGTGTGTGAGCCAGGTGTGTGCAGGGTTTTACTGCCTGAGGGTACGACATCAGGTACTGGAGTGGCACAGTCATTGTAAGTGTGTGCGTGTCCGTCTGTCGTCTCGTGTGCAGAGCAGGCAGACAGTGTGTGTGTTTACAGTCAACAGATTGGCCTCTGTCTGGTCAGCACTCAGCTCTGATGCTCCATGGCTCTGTTTTCACTGCCTGCTCTGCATGTAGCATCAGTGTGAGGAAGATTACTACACGAGCTGCATCATTGCGTCTGTGCAACTTTTACTGTTTTTAACTTTACAAAAAAATTGAGTTAAAAAATACATATTATTTGAGGTTGTGCTTTTCAATTTTCCTAAAGAAAAACATGGTGAAAGTGGCTGGAAGATGAAATGTGTTACATAAGAAGCCAGAGAAGTCAAACTACTAAGTATGAGTGTGCTCACTGAGGTGTGATCTCTACAGAGGTGACAAAAAAAGGCACTTCAAGCCAGTTTGGCTCAAGTTTCCTGTAAAGTCTGACAGTTTGACTAATATATCTAAAATAACTGTACTTTAATAACATTGTGCAGGAAGTGTTCCTCTCCCATTTTGCAGTGAAAAAGAACAGAGCACCAACATAATCTATAAAACCTTTAATGAAACCAGACCCAAAGAACGGGCTTCTTTAAAGGAGGATGAATGAAGAGACAAGCTAGGTGGCAATAAAACTAAATTACATTAGTAATGGACCATTGTGTTCGAAAACTGAAAATGTTGACTCAGAGTCAAAGATATGTTCTAAAGGCAGCTCTGTCTTTAAAAATGCAGGGCCCATGAAACATTACCAGCGGAACCTGCTGTTTTGGATGGAGCATAGATCTCATGTCAGAACCATAGACTGTATAAAATCTGGACGTAGTATCCGTGACGTCACCCATCTGTTCCTGAAGCGCTGTTTGCTAAGCCAATCGGCGGCGGGAGTCATATTGCTGCTGTTGAGTATTTGTGACGTAAAGAGGCAGGCTTTGAGTCTCTTAGCCAACAGCTACAGTGTTCCTGCCTGTCAATCAAGTCAGCTGTGCCTCTCATTGGAAGACTCGTAATCTCAATATCTTCGAAATTGCCAAGTTAGAAAAAAATTCACCCCCCGTACAGTGTGTGCCGATCGAGAAATGAGCTATCCAGACTACACTCGTCTTTTGTACCAGGCTGTAAACATGTTCATTTCTGCTGTAAAGATCAGCTTTTTTGAATTGGTGTGTATGTTGTTTTTGGAATTTCAAGCGGATCCTCGATGAAATGGAGTTTTTAGCATTTCCGCATTGGACCCATATTTTTAGACCGGAGGTTGCCGCTTGGTCAGAACGTGAACTTTGAATACACTTTAGAAAGGGACATTATAGCATATTACTGCACAACTATCTCAAAGTGCAACTGCAGTAAAGTGACTGTATTAAATAAACGGTGGGCACAGTGTGGAATCTGTTCTGGTACATTAACAGTATGAACAATGTGAAAAATATTAAATGACAACTTTCACCACACTTGTAGTGTAACTGCTTTAATCAAGCCTGTATGAAACCAGACCTCTATCCTCTTCACTGCCTCCGAGCAGACACACCCTGACACTCCACCACTTCCACAAACTAAACCAAAGCACTTAACACATCTGGGATCTGCTGACTGGCTGTCTAGCTGACTGACTCTCACCTACACCATCTGCCACAGGGCACAGGTAACCCAAGACAGCAAGTGGAGACACACATGAAACACATGTATGCTGTGCTCATATACAGTGACAAAGTACAGCTTCATCAAACATGAATGCAACTGTAGTTTGACGTTGAGAACATGCCTAAAAGAAAATCAAGACATCACCCGAGCAATGTGTCCATCTGTACTTTGTTTAAGAAAAGGTAGAAATATATTACAAGATTTTTTTTTATTATTTCTATAATTGTTACATCGCCTATTTTTAACTATTCAAGATTAATAATGCAACAGTATTTTGTGGGGCCCTTACTGTTTGGTATACGAGTTTCAGATCAGCACCAATCAAAGGGTGCAATTTGTGAAAACTGATACAAAAGATACATAAAGGCAATGCAATGTGAGAAAATAGATATTACAAAAAAATCAAATAATAATAATAAAGGCAAAAAACATCCAGGTACGATGTTGAAATTGGAGCCATGAGCGGCCGAGTTTGACATCCCTGCAAACACTTGCTTCTGAGAAAAGCCTTCAAATAAACACATGGTTCTCTACTGCCACCTAGTGGTTCTTTACCATATTACAACTACAGGTGATGGAAACAAGTGATGCAGATACCCCTTGCTGTTCTAGAAACTGGCCCATACAGATGCTCTGAGACTGAACTAAGGCTATTGCAAAAGATGTAAAAAGCTTACAGGGAGAAACTCAGATAGAGCTGTATAAACTACAACTCAATATAGGCTGGCAGTGTCATTACACTGCATCACTTTGGAAATAACTTAAGTAAGAACAAGTCATGGTTTCTTTCCTAAATAAAATGATATCAAATGAAGTCTGTGTTAGGATTAGTAAAAGAAAAAAACACAAAATAAACTATAAATTAAGTGTCTGGTAATTTGGTTTTCCATGTAAAAACATCATGATTTATTTAAATATCATGGTCTTAAAATTGATTGGAATTAGCACACTGATAAACATTAAATAACCAAATAACTATATGTATATACTTTAATACTGAGGCACAAGTTCCATCCCAGAAAACATTTTGAGGTATATTTTATCCAGTATGCATTAAACCTTACAGAGGTATTCTGAAACTGTTCAGAAGCCTTATATGATGCTTTAACTTCCAAATGCTTTCTCATCCAAGTAGATCCCTAAGACTACCTCGCTCATAGAGCAAAGGATGCTGCTCCATGTATGATGCAATGATGTACTCAGGAAGGTGATAAAAGTGTAAAGGTTGCTGTATTTAGTGTGTACACTGTATATATTCAGTGTAAAAGCAGACAAGCATTGCATACTGTGGACACAAAATGATCCACTTCATATTTTCTATTTAGATTGTTGTAAGTGTGAGTTAGTGAAGGGGTTCCCAAACTTTTCAGCCCGCGACCCCCAAAATATAGGTGCCAAAGACTCGAGACCCCCACTGTCCTTCAAAGAGATTTAATGTAGCTTCATTTAGCTGGTCTGCAGAAATTAGCTTACCTATATGAGAATATAGCTGTGTTTCCTGTGCTTTAATGAATTAATCTACTGCTACTGATGCTTTTGATAATTAACTGTTCTCTAACCCTAAACTTAGGAGTCATCTGGCAACAAAGAAAGGCAGAAAACTCATTACATTTTCTATTTTCAAGGTTTTATTTCAAGGTATACTACTATTTTTGTCGATATTTTTTACTATAATGGGTAAAATGTACCAATTTTATATAACTTTAAAAAGAAAAACAACATTCTGGAAGACACCTCACAACCCCCCATTTGTGTCTCGCGACCCCCACTTTGGGAACCCCTACGTTAGTGTGTGTGTGAGTATGAGTGGGTTACCTGGCCACATCTTGGGAGTTATTTGTCCTTGCTGCCTCCAGAAGTGAATCGCCTTGTTATTGCAAAAAGAGAAACAAGACATTACATTAGAACAATACCTAAATGTTGTGAACATATATTAGCTCATTAGGTGGGCCTATATCAATGTTTCTTAAAGCTTAACTTAAGTCTGTATTTTTTTTCTCACTGATTTCTCTTTATGAGACTTGTATACTAAAATTAAATGTTCAAAATTGTTGCACTTAGTGTACAATGTTTTCCATACATAAGTCATGACATTAGCATAACTGCAGAAAATGTTTACCTTTATTATCTGAATCTTTCTTCAGGCAGAAGGCCACGGCTGCAGCAGACAGAACACCGACAGAAGCCACTCCTGCTCGGTTGGACCCTCCACCTGTCCCCCGGCTCTCACCTCGCCCCCTCTGCCCGCTCTCCTCCCAGTACTGGTTGTTGTCGTGCCCTCTGCTGGCCAGAGCCGCCCAGGAGCTGCGGCGGTTCTCCAGGTTGGACAGCCATCTAGGGGCGAGGTGATGGTACTGCACAGTCGGGTTCACATTGGTACCACTACCAGCTGTTTCATCAGCTAAAATACCCCTCCCCGAGACCCGTGAGGTGGACACGATGGGGTTGCGGTTGGTCTCCGTGGCTGTCTCTCTGAAGCCCTGACTTGCAGCAGCACCTGCGCTGGTCTTGAGGACTCGACTGCATGGTGACACGCTGCGCGACCTTCGTGCAATTAGCCTGGTGGGAACAGATGATAACATGGCGATAAACTCACCGAAAACACGGCAGGGGTGTGGTTATCGATCTGGCAGTAATTCCAGATAAAACGGGTGTCCTACAGGACGCGGGCACTGCGGTAATACCGATGTAACAGTGTTATATCTCAATTACCAGGTAGCTAATCACAACCGTAGAGACGAAAACAACCGCTTCACCTCATCGTTGCATGGATGTCACTAGAAAGCGCGTTGCATTCTGGGAAATGTTGTTCCTCCTGTAACTCATGTATAAGGCTGACTTCCGTTTTTGGTCGAAAGAAGTTGTTCTGTCATGGGGTCGCAGGATTAAGTACGTTTATTGTATTTCTGCTGCTTTATGGCAAAATTGCGACGACATTGGGAGGCTTTGAGACAGAAAGGTTAATTGCAACTTGCGGGATTCTCTTGTGCGCATGCGTACAAGTGTCAGGTGAATATATTCTAAAAATGTTATTCTCTAAATCTCTTTCTTTCAATTGGATCGCCGTCCTTTATTTCTTCCAATGTCATACAAAAATATCATTATCTTTTTTTTTTCTCAATGATTTCATAAATACGAAAATTGCTGACACGACCTGTTTTTTTTGTTTTTTTTACACTTTGTGCCTACTTGTGCTTCAAGGCACATGATGACCGCCAGATGGCATCAAAGCACATAAAGGTAGTTCATAGCTTCCTGACATGTCCTCAATTTCAGATATATTCAATGATAGGCTGGAAACATTCTTAATATAAAACCTCTAGATTAGATTAGATTAGATTAGAAAATCTTTATTGTCCACAAGGGGCAATTTGGTTCTCAACAGCCGTCCTACACACATCCTATACACACACAAGCAATACACATAATAACAAACAAATGTTCACACATTACTTTAAATACATATCCATACAACTCCCGTGGATGACATCATCTTTCCTGCACATTAGACGAAAGGTACCACAATCCGATGTAGAATGGCAAGGTTCTACAGTTTGTTCAAAAACCCAAAAGCTGAGGACATAAATGGTTCCTAGTAAATGTGAACCTCCTCCCTGTTGGCATTAGTCTAAACTCTGAATAAGGGGGGTGGTGAGGGTCTTCAAGGATGGCCTTTGCCTTCTGAGTGGCTCTAACTTGATAAAGATGGCCAAGATCATTAAGATTAGTGCCATCGATTTTTTGACAGACTTTGACAATATAACCCAGCCTGTTTTTGTTTGAAGTGCTGAGGTTACCAAACAAGGAGGTCATTGTAAATGTTAAAATAGACTCAATAAAAGATGAATAAAATATTTTTAAAAGTGATCTGTCAGTCTAGTTGTGAGATAGGAGGTAATCTCAAAAAACCCCAAAACTTGCAATGTTTGATGGAAGATTTAGGTATGCAGACACCACAACAAAGGCTACTGTCATAAAAAGCATTGCTCAGCTGGCCTAGCCTTAATGTATTTACAGGTTAGTTTGCTGTATGAGCAACAGATTTATGAAATCAGCTTAAACTTTGAGGATGAATCACATTACACAGACAGATGCTGTCCAGAGCTGGGGTCTCATTTATAAAGGTTGCTTACGCACAAAACGGGGCCTGAAATTGGCGTACGCCAGTTTTCACGCCAAGTTTGTGATTTATAAAAAACAAACTTGACGTGAAAATGTGACTACCGGTAAGCAAACTCTGACCCAGGCGTACGTACATTTTAGAGGCAGGGGGAAATTGGCGACGCAGTTGGTGAGAGGGGGAACTGAAGTCAGATTATATTTTGATGCCTTTTATAGATTTCATTCATTGGATAACAACATTAACAGACCCGTGTCACCATCATCACTGAAATCTACACGATCTATTTGAATGTGTGTCTGTGGTGAGTCGTTTCCAATAAGCTGTCATTAAAAGATAAAAGCGTGACTTAAAGTTCATCAAATATTTAATCACCTTTGTCTCACCGTCACATTTCTCCAGTTTCTCCAAGGGTAGAGGAAACACACGGGCCGTATCCTTATGTGTTCGTCGGGAGGTAAAACCAAAGTAACATCAGAAGACGTAAATAAGCTGCCGAGCAAAGTGACAGTCATGTTTTCAATGTTTCTAACGCTGTGCAGAGTCATTGCGTGTAGTTATACTTTAAATTAAGACCGCTGTACGACGCACGCGGAGCGCAGAGACACAGTGACGGCTGCCTCACACACTGATCACATCTTCATTACCTGCATGTGTTTACTGTGTTAATGAGAAAAGTGTGGAGTAAAGCCATGACCGGTTCTCACAGTTATTATCTTACATATCATAATCAGTCAAAGCGCAGGCCAAGCTGCACGGGATGAAACCAACGCATAACAACTTATATTCACGGATCAAACTTCTGTCAGATAATATCAGAGAGGAGATCTCTGAAGGACGTGAGCTCTCTGTAATGTGAAATAAAAGTGTGTCCTGTAAACATGAAACACTGCAGTGAGACCCGTGCGTAATGATGAATGATGGATGCTCTGGCACTGCTGACGGATACACGCTGCAGCGACGTGGAGTCACCGGAGTCACTCGACATTTTTATTAGGGCCCGAGCACCGACAATGTCGGCGAGGCCCTCTTGTAACCCCAAGGATTATTATTATATTATTCTTTATTTCTTTCGTCTGACTTTTGAATCCCCAATTTGCTTGCCTTAACGCGGCTCAAAAGTCCCCAACCATTGCACATGGACCAGGCCTGGTGAAAATTTCGACATTTTTGTGGTCCCGAAAAAAAATTCCCTAAAATGGCTAAACGGCGCCCCCTTGAAGTTGAAAATTTCAAAAGGCCAGCCACATAATAAGGTTCAACATACCAACCACGCACATTTTGAAGTAGACACATTGACGATCAAAAGTTATCCAACAGAATTTCTCTAAGTCAATTTGTGTGGGCGTGGGACCTCGCTATATTTGGACGACATTTTGAAAAAATCTAAACAGTTCTATCTCTCATATGCAATAATGGATCAGGCCCAGGCCGGTCATGCATGATAAGTGCCCCAGCCTGAACGGCTTTATAGGCAAATATTCACCAATATCATATAGCGCCCCCTACTGGCAGCAGAAAATCACATGCCCTACAATTTTTATCCAATCAACTCCTGCTTCGCTCACAATGTTGTTGTCACACTGCAGATGAACATTTGTCAAAGGAATCTTCCTAAGTCAATGGATGTGGGCGTGGCTACCCCTCAAACTTTGATGTCTGCCATGAAACAGGAAATACTTTTTGCTCCTTCATACAGTGTTCAATTTGTTTGAAGTTAAATACACATGATCAGGGTCCATCCCTCAACACACCTATGGGTTTGTTTATCTACTACAGCCATAGCGCCACCCACAGGAAAAACATGGTACTGACATTTACATACAATCTCCGATCTCTTCCAAATTTGACATGTTTCATCATGGGCCCAGCCTGAACTCATCTATATACACCTGTTTGTCATATTATAGCGCCACCTAATGGACACAATGAGTATTTAATCTCAGAACATGCTATTAACATGCCTGTGATCCCAACTCTTTCTATAATGATCTGTGATGAACAATCATTTAGAACATAATTAAAGACACAGCAGCACCTAGTGGTGACAGGCAGTACTGCAAAGTACACTATGCTGATAGCTGCACGAGTATGCTCACAGTTTCAGCCTATGCAGCACAGCAACACCTGCAGCACATCAGGCTGTGGCTTACATCAGGCGGTAGTGCACATCAGGCGGTCGCGCACATCAGGCGGTGCTTGAACGAGGGCCCGCACATATCCGCTTGCGGTTTTAATTTTAATTTGTATTTCTTTTGTGTCCCTCCTGCTGTAAGAAACAAACAATGCGTGCTGTCTGACCTCAGCTTCATTCACGAGGACCACGGTTTGTGTGTCAGAAACTTTATTCTCTCCGTGTTCCTCTCAGTTGTTGCCGTGATTCACAATGAGAACCTATGATCTTCCGGCTCATTTGTATGCATCTTCATTCATAACGTGCTTTGCATTGACCGTATATGGTTGAATGTGGGCGTGAAAAGGGCGGAATACGAGGCTTGAACTTCGTGCGCATATCTCCAGGTGGTTTGTGATTTATAAACGGAACATTGCGTAAAGTTTGCGTGCGAACGGTTTTATAAATCAGAATTATTTTTGGCGCACGCCATTTCCGGGTTTTCGGAGTACGTACTCTTTTAGTAGGGATTCTACGCACTCTTTTATAAATGAGACCGCAGGACTGTAGCTTGATAGACAATAAGTATGCCCTGGATTGTCCTAGAACATGCATCACATTAAAAGTGAATTATTTCGAGCTAAATACATAGGTTTATATGGGTATGTATTATGTATATATATTTTTTATTCAAGCGTGATATTGTACCAAGAGGAATAAGAACAGTGGTTGGCCTTTTTTCATTTGCAACTACTACTTGCAAATGACAAGGTTAAAATTAAAAGTAGAAAAAAAGCAATGCAAAGAAAAAATACGTATTCCAGGAAGACATTCTGAGTGCCACTCTCTTATGACTGAGAAAAAACCTAATCAAAAAACCTAATCAGAAACGTTCACACATACGAGTGTGCCTTTTCCAGTAGAGCTGTAAATTATTAGGTGGGAATGTTGTGTGCTTGGCAGCAGGCTTTATGCCTCACCAGGCATGAATCATGAGGACATCATGCTTGGCCATCACAAATCCAATTCCACCTTTTCCAGCACATCCTGTCTCTGCGCTCCAGGAGTGTTAGTGTATTTAACACCTGACAATGCTGTTGTTCTCACTCATATACAGCTCAAGTAACCGGCTCTAACCTTTCAATATGGTTAGGCTTTTTTTTTATCAACGTGTAAAAATGCTGTGGCAACTAAAAATGGTAAAATTGCATTTGAAATGACTTTACCAACAACTCTTTCTTGCTATACTGACAGCAAACTAGAAAGCAAATCAGACTACAAAATATTTCAGTCAAATTCGAAGGCCTGCTGCACACCATTTAAATAAATGGTGTTCAGCTTTCTCTCTGTCATAAATCCGTCCGATTTTACATCCGGAATAATAAACCCCTTTAACCTCCAGAAAATCAGAGTTTCTAGCATTTTTTTGAGGAAGACATTTGACTGAAAAATCAGAGGTGGAACCAATTATCATGACTATAGAAAGTACTCTATTTTGTTATTGATTACACCTGTGTTTGACAGTCAAATTCTGTGTTGTGTCCTTTATTTCAACTGTAGTTACACTCTATTTTTGGCCTTGTTTGGTAACCAGTGCTCTGGGAATAACGAATAGTTGTCATTTGGTACATTTTATGATTTGATATTGCAGGCTCTATTCATCCTGATATGAAAACTACATCTCAGGAGGTCATGAGCCAGCAAGGTATTTTTTTTTTGCAATGTAACGCAATAATTTGCGCGAAACAAATGAGTGACAGTGACTGCTTTCTGGAGGGATCATACCTTTAAAAAAAAGCCATTCAAGGATGTGTTGCAGCATATTGGACAGAAGCACCCTACCTGTAAGCCAAAACACAGAGAAAACAATGAAGCACAGGAAAAAACCTCTTAATTCTTGTACTTATTTGATCTCTTAAATAGACTATACTGTATGTGATTCTACAAAGCAGATACGAGATTAAAATTGTTTGGACATCAAGATGTCGTGAGAACACCCACAGACCAAATTTAGTGAAGGAGGCCAATAACCGGCTAACACGCCAAAATGAGAGAGAGGGAGCCATGAAGTAGAAAATGACAAGTCTGAGAGAAAGATAGGAAACTGTTAAAAGAAGAAGTGAGGCCTCTTGGGGACATATGTTGATGTAGTTCGAAGTTCTGCAGCCTCAGTGGAAATCTCATTGAACAGTTTACCTGATAGCTTTACAGACAGACAAGTGAAGAGTGTCTTATACTTTCGGCGTCAGCCAAAGGAAGCAAAGCGCTGCTAACTACTTCACAGAAAAGCGTGCGTGAATGATTTGACAAGGTGGTGTTCGAGGAATACCATCTGTCATGTGAAACTGTAGCAACTGTTATCCCACAGAAATTGCCTGCGTAAAGCAAACAAACAAAAACCCTCAAAATTTGCAGGGTCTCACAGAACTTAGGTTAACTGAAGCACTTTTACTTTGCCTTCATAAATTTCCTTATATGAATGCCTTAAAGCTGCTGTTGGTAGTCGTGACATAAACATAATTTTGGAGAGAGACTTCGAATGTCAACACTACCCCACCCCACCAGATTTCCCCTACTTCTCGTGCTTGTTAGATGCTTGCTATGAGGAAGTAGTGCCGGCTTCCCAGCCAATCAGGACAACATAGTAGGGGCCGCCACTCGACCAATCAGGACAGAGGGTCGAAGAGTAGCTCTGATTGGTTTGTGATAACGGGAACGAAGAGGAATAATACCATTGCTTGAAACAAAGGCATTGAAAAACACAGAGATTTGGCCATAATATCAAATTACTTCAATTACTGATGAGTATCGATGGGTATTATGACTTTTTTTCTAAACCCAGCAGAAAAAATAATCTTTTTTTACCACATTCCTACCAACTGCACCTTTAACCTTAAACTAGCTACACGTTTCCAGCATTTTCTGGAACAAAATCTGGACATACAGCTCTTAGTGCCAAGCAAAGCCAATTCGAACTAAGTTAGACTTAAATTAAGGCTACTGCAATTGAAGAAATCATAGAAATGAACTTTTCATTGCAAGATTGTGTTGCCAACCTTACAGCTCAGAATTGGAAAAAAAAAATAGACAAATCCATTTTAAGTATTTGAAGTTATTTTTTCGAATGCCTTTTTGTTTGCCTATTTCAATGTTAAGGCTTTAACAATTTGAATCCAAAGCTAATTTAGAGACTAGAGAGTTGTACTGGAAGCACGTGAACGCAGCACAGGAGGCGTTTCCGTTGTGCTCGCTGGCGCTGCGTCTCTTGCCTGTTCGTTCAGCCTCATTTCTCCTCCTCTCCCCCTCCTCCACCCCCTCCTCTTCCTCTTATTTCTCACCGCATCTCCTCCACCACCTGCCACAGACAGCAGCGACGCAGCGATGGAGAGCTGCAGCATATTGTCATAAGCCCAGGGAACTAGACCACATTTGAGAGAGAAATAAAGACACACGCGTAGGAAAAGAGAGAGAAAGAGGGAGACAGAGAGAAAGAGAGAGGGACGGAGAGTGAGAGGCGGAAACACAGAAACATATGGTGTGCCTGTAGAGCGGCCGTTTCTGAGGACTGCTGATCCTGACTACTGAAACTTATTCACCCACAGTAAGCAACTCAAACCCTCTTTTTCATCGTCATTGGCATTTCTGGACACTTTTCCCCTCGTGCTCCCTCACCTGTGTGCGCGGTGCTTCCACCTCTGATTCATTACTTTGTGCTGCTGGCTGGATTGCGGCTGTTGTGCCTCCCTGTGTGCGCGCACGCACGCACGCACACACACACACACACACACACACACACACACGTACAAACGCGCACAGTGATCATCACAAGACGCGGTGCAGCCTCCAAAAGCTTCTTGTTAGGAGGAAATCGAATTAGACAAGTTATTCCTGTACTAGGGGAGGACACGAGCGACTGGCTTCAGGCTTCCCTTCATTTTGCCAGCACAACTTGTCTCATTCAGGCCCACTTGGAGTCTACAGACAAGCCCTGCGCCTCCCACCTCCTTTTCTCGGTGAGTAGCCATGTCTGGCCAGGCTGTGACCATCCCGGACGACCGGTCGTTCGCCAGCTTCAAGTCGGATTGTCTGTACGAGGATGGCTGGAGTTTAAAATACAACAAGGAGGGCATGACGGTGTGGACCCAGCGTCTGGAGGAGGGGAAGTCCGTCCACAGATTTAAGGTAAGACACTTTGATCCTCAAAGAGTACTTTAAAGGACTCTAAAGTTTAACTTTGGTTTACTTACTTTCTATGAAGTACTAACCTCCACAGAAATATAATAAACTAAAGAGCCAGTTGCTGTTGCAACACAAAGGGGATGAGACAACCACTGCTGTATAATCCAGTCGGCTTATTCCCATATGATTCAAACTGCTGACATGCCTTAACCACTGCTTTGTGCTGCAGGCATCTTAACACAGCATACTGTATATT
Source organism: Notolabrus celidotus (assembly GCF_009762535.1). NCBI lineage: Eukaryota > Metazoa > Chordata > Actinopteri > Labriformes > Labridae > Notolabrus > Notolabrus celidotus. Next base: position 13,243,203 of record NC_048285.1, read on the forward strand.
AGCACACGGAAATGGGCTTTGAAAATCATGGCAGCAGTGCAGGCCTGTACTTATTAGTTGCATGCATACAATGCATACTGTGATAGATTCAGCCATCTATTTATAAATGTGTACAGTGTTACATTCATGCACACTGTACAAGAGAGAAGTGAAAGCAGGAGTAAAGCTCAGTGGGAGTTTTAACACTGTTATCCTGTCTGCTGCAACTCTCTGTGTAAAAGCATATTAGGTGAATATGTCGTCTCACTTTGTATGAAGTTCCTGAAGTTAGTCAGGCATGTTACACACAAGGAAATTAACGAAAGCACGCACCAAAAGAACTCAGTAGATGTTAGAAATGAAAGCAACACAGCCAGCTGATAAGTCTGTAAACAGAAAATGGATGTGTGAATTTGGGTTTGTAATATGTTCATTGTTCAGTGTTTGCAGCGTCTCAAGCGTCTTAATTGAATATATTTGTATTTAATGGCAGAACGTTTGATTTATTCCATCTTTTCCTTTACCATTCAGGTATCAATAAATAAACAGGGCCAAGAATCAATGACACTCCAGTTTGTATAGCCTAGCTCATAACATTAACAAACTCTACAGAAATTTCTGCCAACAGTTACACCTTGCAAACAATGTTCACTGAACGAATCAGAGCATTAAAAAATGAAGAGTATCTAAAACAAGGGAAGCTAAAGTCAGAACTCACTTATTGTAGCTTCTCAGTGTCAGGAAACAGACTTTTAACATAAAGCGGCTTTTACATAGTTCTGACTAATGTTACGCTTTGAACAAGCTCAACTCTGTTTTGGTGTGCGATCATCACATCAGAAATGACCAAAACCAATCAGCAAATGCTTGATGACAACATATCACCCTTGGAGCAAAGCTGCCAACTCTTGGGGGCTTTAGTCATAGCCAGCACTTAGGGATAAAAAGGACATTCAGCCTAGTCGTTGTTTTTGTGTGCTGTTCATTATTAACACTCCTACTAATAACCTGCAAAGTGAGAGTGGATTGCAGTTGAGATTAGACTTGAGTGATCCCTGTATTTGCACGGCAACATCTTCCATGTGAAGATGAATAAAAACTGAATCGTATCAGACCTGGATAGCCTGTTTCTGACTCCCACTCCACACTTTTGTTTAGTTTTTTCCTAATTCTCTTCTTCAATCATGTACCGGCATCCAGAGGAGCTAATGATGACAGTTTACAGGTTTTGAGGGATGGTTGGAAAGAGAGCGCCAGAGAGAGGCAGGGAATAAGGGAGAGAATGTTTGTATGTGGCCAGGGTTTAATGGTCAGGGGTCAGAGGTCACTGAGTAGGTGGGCAGTGGGCAGATAGGTTCCTGTCATCTATTATGACTTATTACCTTCCCTTATTTTGCTCTCCACTCCTACTGTTTTCCAGCACACATCCAAAGCCGTCTGAAATGGTGGACCAAAATGCTTATAACACCAAAATATATGTCACTTGCCTTGATTTATAAGCAGTATCTGTTTTTAGAGTAAATAACCTGAAGAAAGGACTTCTTCATCTCTCTCAAATAGTAGATTTCAGTTGCAGTCATATAACTAGTCCACAGAGGCAGAGCAGCACAACCCACTGTGTAGGCTTCTGTTTAGGACTGGTCAAGAAGAATCAATTCCTGGTGAAAAAAAAGGATTTTTAAGGGTTTTAAAATAGATTATGGTATCACATTTTAAGCTTTATTGAGGATTTTGGATACTAGTTTCTGTATTGGAGTGACTGAACTAATATGCAGGGTGTGAGTGATGGTGATTTGATGCTATATGTAAGATTTTTTAGATATTTAATCATGACTGGCACTGCATACGTTTACAGTTCATTTTGAACAAGAAGTCAAACAGGTTGTGCATCAAAATGCTGTAGATCCTGATCTGTATCTATGTAAGGGTATAATTAGACCGGCATCTGAAAGTACACTTGATGAGTAAACTTTGTTATCTAGCCAAAAAGCTGTCTTTGCAGTTTGTCTCAAATGTGAATATTTGTCTTGGGAGTTGGTGTGGAGGCGTCCTTAGAACAACAGTGTCACTTAAAGTCATGGAAAAACTGCTGCGTATCATCTCACACATTATGTTTGACAGCGGTCATTAATAATGCTTTGTTAGTGGCTTAAGACCCAGAGGACAAACACATTTACACTCTGCCTACACAGCACATTATTGGAAAAACAGTGTTATCCCCTGAAAGCATGATTATACAAGGGATTTGAAATTTGCACATTAAGAAATGAATGCTTGGAGCAAAAATATACTTTACTCACTCTAGTGTTCAGTTTCATCGTCGACTAGCTGGAGCTGCCTGGTTTAAATTATTAATACTTACTAAGAATATACTAAGACATATATATTGTAATGTGGGTATACATTAATACTTTATTTTTAATATAATGCGAAAGACTTAAAAATGAATAAAGTGACTTATTTTAAAATTGGCCTCAGGTTTGATCATAGACCGTATAAAATATAGACGTAGTATCCGTGATGTCAACCATCTGTTTCTGAAGCACTGTTTCGAGGCCAATTGTCGGTGGGAACCATATCGCTGCTGTTGAGTGATTGTGACGTAAAGAGGCGGGCTTTGAGCCTGCTAGCCAACAGCTACAGTTTTCCCGCCAGTCAATCAAGTCAGCTGTGTCTCTCATTGGAGGACTCGTAATCTCAATATCTTCCAAATTGCAGCGTTAGGAAAAAAAATCACCACCAGTACAGTGTGTGCCTATCGAGAAATGAGCTATCCAGACTACATTAGTCTTTTGAATCAGGCTGTAAACATGTTTATCTCTGCTGTAAATTTCGGCTATTTTGAATTGGTGTGTACGTGGTTTCCAGTACTTTGGGAGCCAGCCTCAAGCGGATCCTCAATGAACTGCAGTTTTTAGCACTTCCGCATTGGACTCATATTTTTAGACCGGAGGTTGCCGCTTGAGTTTGATCCAGTCTAGGAGGAATAGGGACCTACAGACTTAAAGTAATGGAATAAACTCATAGGGATATTGTGGGGAAAAAAGTAATGCTAAAGCAGAGTTAGAAGTATGTACACAAAATACAAAAAGAGTCTTAAGTTGCCCATAATGTGTTACCCTCAATTCAAATCAGATGAGGTAAAAAAAGCAAGGATTAAAGCTGAACAAATGCATAGAAATGGATCTTCCTTGTTCATACAGTTAGGCCTATTGTTACCCAGGGGACATTACAGTCTTCACTTCGATGTGTGGGTTGTCTTAAAACCTGAATGACAGGTTCCTCAGTTATAAACTGGCTTCCAACCACTTGATGTGATGCCACTTTCACTCTAAACAGATTTGGCTTCACAGCTGACAGTTTGTGGAGTTTTCCTTCAACGCTTCCAGCCTTTCCACCCCTCAAGACACTGATGTGACCAGACATAAAAGTCTGATTACTGTCACTTGCTATGGGAAACATTGTCATCCTGTATAAAGCGATAAAAGCTGTACAAACTCTCCTCTGTGTAAATGTGTGTGTGTGCTTTCCTGTTGGTGTATCCGGGTTTTAGGAGCGTGAGCAAGCCACCAGGTGTTTACTTTGTTAAATAATGTGGTGTGTGTATATGGGTGTGTGTCTGTGTGCATAGAGGGCCACAACAGCAAAGGGCTTTTCCCCGCTCTTTCTATCCTGCAACTCCTATCATTTTATCTGTACCTGGCTCTTTGTGCGTATGTGTGTGTGTGTGTGTAATGTAGAAAATTGGCCAATCAGGATTGCACAAAGGGGCCATGTGATTTCAGTCTTGTGTGTACTGAAGGAGAGGTTTACCATGTCTACATCAGCAAGGAAAAAATGTGTGTGTGCGCAGAGGATAAGGTTCTGCCCAATCATGCTTTTTCTCGCTGGACAGGTGCGTTTCCTCACAGCAGCTCTGCAAACATGGAGAAGTAGAAAGTAACAGGCATACGTTTGGAGTTGGGTGGCAGTTTATCTTTATGTAAATACAACAGTTACAGAAGCTGGACTTTGCATCTCTCTCTTTCTCTTACTTTATGTTGTACACAATCTGATTGTATCCAAAACCTCACAAGATACACGTTTTTAATCTCTTTAAAAAGACAGAAAACATCAAACGTGTTGTAGTTGTGTGTCGACATTGTTTGTGTGTGCATATAATGTTCAGAGATGTGGGTGTAAGGGTAGAGCATTTAGGGATGCCACAGATACAGCTCATCTATTTATAGCTGATATAAAAGCATGCATCTTTGCTGATGCATGTGGAATGATTTATGCAAGTGTTGACACTTAACGCTTTCTCCCTCTCTCCTGACTTTCTTTGCTGTGAAGTAGATGCCGGTGAAGAAAAAGAGTGATGTATGCAAGAGAGAAAGAGAGAGAGAACAGACGGGTGATCATCATTATCATTAGCGGTGTAATTATCAGCAGACTCATTATGATTGTAATCATTCCCCCATGCCATATTCATCAATAATGACTTCCCTGTCACGGAATCACAGCTGTAATCACTCACACCAGCTATTTTCATCATCATCATCATCATCATCATCATCATCATCATCATCATCATCATCATCATCATCATCATCACCATCAACAACATATCATTTGCCAGCACATGACTCTAACACACACAGAGTACATATGTGGGTGTGTGTCGGTCTGTGTGTAGGTGGTTTTGTTTGTTTTAACAAAGTGTGTGTTCAATCTTTTGACAGCTTTTCAAACAGATATTTTTAAACCTGAAGCTTCCGGGTTTACCTTCTCCCCTGCTGACACACAGGGAAGCCCAGCTCTGAATCACAAGCTCACCCACGCTTCTATTTTTTTACCCACCTCGTTGCCTTTTGCTATCATGTATCAGCACCCAGGGCTAGAAATGATAAGATGCGACGTGTTTAAGGGACAGTGAGAGGTGGCAGGGAGAGAACAAAGTGGGTGAGACAGCATACAAGGGAGAGGAGGTCACTTGGAGTTTTTTTTTGTGTGGGAAGTTGGCACAGCGTGGTGTCAGAAGAAGAAACAAACACTCTCCAAACACATACCTATTGTTTTTCGACCTTTCTACTTCCCTCTGTCCCCTTTTGTACCTATCTGAACTCTCTTTCACCTGCCTCTCTCTATCTCCATCTCCTTGCTTCATGCTGCAGACTTCACTGAATTAGTGTGTAATAGAATTACACACACATGTACTTAGCTGGCTTTTTATCTGCACTGGACGTCTTTTGTTCCCTACTGTTCTCTTTTTCCACCTTTTACTTGCTTTTCATTGTTTCTCCTACTTCAGTTTCACTTTGCCTGTGGACACAACACATCCATTATTCTCCCTCTTTCTTACTGACCTACTAGTCCTCTACCAATCTGTTCACACATACACGCACACTGATACTGATATGGTGTTGCCTTCTGTAGATACAGCAGGTTGCACATCAACAGTTTCTGTTTTGTTTTTAATATATCTGGTGTAGCGTTAATGAAATTAGAGCAGTATCAGATAACTTTTCAGATCACTAATCTCATTTAACTCTCTATGAACCTTATTTTTGTAAAAGTCTCCATGCTCTTGTTTCTTACTTACAATTAGGTAAACCTTATGGCTGAATTGTTTAGTTGCACTAGATTGCTCCGTGGGCTGGTGAAAGTTGTGCACTTTGGATGATTTCAGCATTACTTTAAATCAAAGTAGATCACAACAGATGTAAGATAAATGCAGTTGACAAAATTGCAAAGCTGTTTGAAACTATTACTAAATGGACTTTCACCTGCTACTAGAATCTACATGAATCAGCTACAGCATTATATCCACCTGCCTCATCAGATTAGAACCAAAACACCCCTGACCTGATGAGGCATGGGCTCCTCCAGACCTCTAAAACTCTGCTGTGGTATCAGACACCAAGATGTTAGCAGCCGATTCTTTAAGTCCTGAAATTGGAAGTCACAGCCTCCGTGGATTGGACCTGATTGTCCAGTACATCCCACAGATGCTCGGTTGGAGTGAGATCTGGGGAGGTTGGAAACCAAGTCAACACCGCAGTGTTTCCAAAGGCCACCTTCTTTATTACCTCCATGTCCAGTTCTGATGCTCATGTGCCAGACAAGATGCTGTTGATGGTGGACAGGGGCCAGCAAGGGCACTCTGGCCGGTCTGTTTTATGAGTTCAGTGGTAGCAGATAACATTTAGCACAGAATTGGGTTGAAGTCAAAGTAAGCTATTGAAAGTTTAATGATGTAATTCCTAACATTGACTTTTATTAACTTTTCTGTGGAACTCAACGCCAAAGAAAAAAGTAAAACTCTTAAGAAACTTTGGTCCAAATCAAGCTGCAACCTCAGTTTTAAAAAATGTGAGTCCAATGCAGAAGTGCTAAAAACTGCAGTTCATTGAGGATCCGCTTGAGGCTGGCTCTGGAAGTACCGGAAACCACATATGCACTAATTCAAAAAAGACGATCTTTACAGCAGAAATAAACATGTTCACAGCCTGGTACAAAAGAGGAGCGTAGTCTGGATAGCTCATTTCTTGATCAGCACACACTGTAGGGGGGAGAATTTTTTTCTAACTTGGCAATTTCGAAGATATTGAGATTACGAGTCCTCCAATGAGAGGCATAGCTGACTTGATTGACAAGCGGGATCATTGTGGCTGTTGGCAAGGAGGCTCAGAGCCCGCCTCTTTACGTCACAATCACTCAACAGCAGCAATATGGCTGCCGCCAACTATTGGCCCCAAAACAGCGCTTCAGAAACAGATGGGTGACGTCACGGATACTACGTCCATATTTTATACAGTCTATGGTCCAAATCCAGTGTTTGATCCTAAGCATTCATGGAGTGTACAATTGGAGAGTGAACATGTGTGTTAATGGATATCTGTATTAGACTCCAGAAAAATGTATTACATCAGGTTCTTCATTAAATAGCAAATGTTAGCTCCCTAACATGCAAAGTAAGACAGACAAATGGTAAACCCGCAAACAACTAGAATGCTACAGTGTTATCAGGTCATACAGTATTAGCTTACAGGTGATAGCACTGCTGCGCCTGAATGCAGCCCCAGGCAGCTGCTAGCGTTGCTGTACCCCTAGTCTTTAAATCTTCTGTATGACAAAGTTGGTAGTCTTTCTAATTTAGAAAAAAGATTTTTCCCAATCTATCACGAGCACTTCAGATGACAAGTTTTTATGTGGCAAGTGCATATTTTATGCACACAAGCTATTTCAGGTCCTATTATTGTTATACACTTTGAGTAGATCTCCCATTTACACAGCAGTACAGACAAATGTAGAGTGAAGATGGTGATCATTTTCTTAAATGAAGCCCTTGGGGAACTGGGGAGAGAAGAGGGAGCAGATTGAGCTATAAACCCTCTGGACTGATTCATAATGGGAGCTAAAATCATCTGGGACAGACAACCACCCTCGGCCCATTTCTGTCTCATCCACTCTTCTTGTTATGTTGTCTTCTTCTCTTAGTCTGTCTGTGTCTCTCACTTGCTCTTAGTGTTTCTTTGTGTCACTCATCCTCCTCCTTTTTCATTATCTGTCTTCCTCTTCATGTGACTCTCTCTTCTCTGTCTCCTTGTTGTTATTATTAAGACTAATCCCCCCTGGCAATTGTAACTGTAGTAACAGCTTTTCTCCGGGGCTGCCTGCAGAGCTGTCTTTACACAGGCTCTATGTACGTTGTCATCTACTTCAAACCTGACATAGCAAGGAGTCAACAATGCTATAAATCAACAAGTGTGCATTTCTTAAGGTTAATTTAGCTTAGATTTTTACTTTGAAATAGATAAGATTCATAGTGTGTGCTGACCTAGTCCATCCAGTATTGTTTAGGGTTTAATGAATCTGAGTTTCAGCATGAAATTGAAACTATACTTTTGCTTCCTTCTTTTGTCCAAACAGAAGGGGACATGTGGGCGTATATGGCCTCTTACAAACTAGCGCTGAGAACCACTGCTATCCCATCACTCTCACAGCCCATTTGACAGACTGTGTGAGTGTGTGTGTGTGTCAGTCTCTATGTGCACTGAGCTGATTGTGTTGTTTTCACTTTAACAGCTCACTTCTAGTAATGACTCATATGTGGTCTGAGGCCTGTCTCTTGATGCTCCCGTAATATTCAGTTTTGTCTGTGCCTCTCTCACACACAGCCTCTGCTCTCTGACACATCTGATGTCTGGTCATTTACATGCCAGTTGCTGTATCTGCCTCTGTGTGTGTTTCTCCCAAACTGAACCCTCAACTGTAGTATTTACACTCACACACACACACCAGATCAGAACCTGTGTCCTGATGTATCCTGAAGGGTTTATTCCTTTGTTTTACGCCCACTTTTTTCCAGTATAATAAGTATCAAACTCCTTAACAATAGCTCATGTCTTTCCTCTGTATTTATAGGACACAGCTTATTGAAACATATTGGATTTCCTTGCCTTGAATTGAGCTGTAGAAAATCAAAGGATTAGTGCTGAATCATAAGTAACTTATTGCAAATATCTGCTTAATAAATCTGATTTCTTCCATGCCTGAGTTGTTTTAGCTGTGAGTTGTGTGTACATCTTTTGTTGCCTAAACAGAACCTCTGTTTGTTTTTCTGTCCGTGTCTCACTCAGTGTCGGATGGCCTGTAAGGAGGTGTCAGCTGAGACCATGTATGACGTTCTCCATGACATCGAGTACAGAAAGAAATGGGATACAAACGTCATCGAGACCTTTGACATCGGGAAGCTTACGGTCAATGCGGATGTCGGGTACTACTCATGTATGTTACACACACATGTGATAACATATGATGTTTACAAAAGCATTCATTTGTCATTAATATGATCTGACGCCGTGAGATGAAGCAGACACACAGAGATAGCACACATTGGCTCTACAATTATTAGTTCAACAGATTTGTGTCACTTGCTGACAGGGACTTGTCCGGGACCTCTTCGGAACCGCGATGTCATCACGCTTCGCTCCTGGCTGCCGATGGGGAAAGATTACATCATCATGAACTACTCTGTCAAACATCACGTGAGTATAAGCTCAAATACACATGCATACAGGACTTACAAATGCTCTGCTGGGACCCTACTCAGTCACCCCTCTATAACTCTGCTAAATGTGTTCAAAGCTGCATTCTGAAAGAAACAAGTGTACATTGGGTGAGCTGTCATAATCGCTGATCCAGTTTAACAAGGGCGTTGTATGAAAAGAAATCCTTAAATATTTGTGGAAAGTCCTCAGCACAAAGCCCTGTGTGTGTTTGCATCAGTCGATTAAATATCTACTCATCTCTTACGGAACTATTCCATCCAGGAAGCAGAGAGTCTGGCGTCTTTCCAAAGTAGAGAGCACTTCTTGAAGCTTTTACCTGTAGGAATGATAGATGTACTGAGCACTGGGACTGCCGCACTTCAAGTGTGGGACAGTTAATCTGACTCAGTTGACTACATTGTGTTTCCAGTCATGCTTTTTAAGAACTTGAGTGCTGTGAATGCCAAAGACCAGTAAAACAAATAGTCTGATTAGAGAACCCGAGACTGTGTGAGCGACTTTCTGTTTGGAATTAGTCCCAAATCCCCAGCCTTAAGTTGGCTCCATTTCTATGTTTCTTGTCCAACTGAAGGACGAGGTTAAGAGTGGTAGGATGTGTAAAAGCATATAATCATCACCTCTCTCTACGGCTAGAACAATCAAGTATTTTCATGATCAAATTATCTCTTTTCTTTCCTTGATGAATTAATTCGATTGGAGAAAAAAGGTGAAAATGCATTTCCTGTGCAGCTGACTGCCTGACATGTACTACTAACAGTCTTGAACCAAATAATGTTCAGTTAGTTATTCCATACGACGAAAAGGCAGGTTGAAACTGTTCATCAAAATAGTGTTTCAAAAGTCTATGTATCCACTTTACTTGACTAATGTTTCATTTCCTTTCCTCTTCTTTTAAGCTTGTCTTTCTGTCCCCCTATTTTTCCCTCTCCCTATGTCACTCAGTACAATAATGTTTACAGAAGGATAAGAGCTCTCATGTGACTTTTAGCTGTTGACTTCCGTCTCCCCTTCCGCATTCCTGCATCAATTAGTGGTTACGAACATAATGGACAGCATTTGTGTGTTCCTCGTGTGTGTGTGCATGACTCCATGCCAGGGTCACTCTTACTAATAAGTAGATTGTTGGAGCTTGACCTGTGCATTGCTGCCTTGGAGGACACTTAATGGAGTGCTGAATTCAGTTGATCTGCAAAGAGTCAGTCCATTTGTACTATATTTGACATTCAACTACACTTTTTCAATGAATGAGAACAACAATTGTTTTTTCTCTTCTACAAAAATAATCCTCTCTATTAGCTGTCCCTGATTTCCCAGAAACCTGCACATATAATGATTTATGAAATCTATAATTTAACTGCAGAGAGAAGCAGAAATTCCTACAATGTAACATGTTGGTAGGCAGATGCTGGTCAAACACAAGTTATAGAAATATTAGGGAATAATTAAAGCAGTTACTGAAGTTTCCATCTCCTTCTCAAGCACACTGCTGCTGTGTGTGCTTCATAAGTTCACCGCAGTGTGCCTGTCCCAGTTAGCAGAGGCTAACCAGCACTGTGCTATCATCATGAATAATTATCCTTAGATATGTAGTCAAAGGAGCTAGCAGAGGAACAGTGGGCTGGAGCTGGCCTTTACTTCTGTGTTTTTCAGCGGGTAGTGAGGGTAGACTGGATTTGCATCAGAAAGATGACTGTGAAGCAAAAGATTCAGATTGAGCTGCAGCAGAAAAACACCCTGATGCTAACCCTGCACACTTCATGTTCCCTGTGATCCAGATCAGAAGACCTGAAGTCAACATTTCTGTTTTTGTAACTCTATTTTTAATATATATCTGCTTGGGGATGCACGTGTGCATTTATTACATTCCCTGATAAGTAATGACTTATGCTGCAGTGTACAATACATCTACTTAATACATTAATTAAATCTAGACATTCATTCAAACATGCTTTAGGATTTTAAAAGGCTCCTTGTCTTGTTCAAGGCTGTTAGTACAGCGGATTAGGATGATGTTAATTGTGTGTGTATGTCCTGTCTCTACAGAAATACCCTCCTAAAAAGGACATGGTGAGAGCTGTGTCCATTCAGACGGGCTACTTGATCCAGTGCCAGGGACCCAAAAGCTGCACTCTTACTTACCTGGCCCAAGTGGATCCACGAGGTAACTATACTCACACACACACTCACAAACACACTCACAAACAGCATCAGAAGAAAAAAAAACAAAGCACAAGGGTATGAACACACACTCACAATCACTCCCAGGTGCTTAACACCATTTAAAGTTCTAATGAATGATTCATTCCCCTGCCTTTATGTCCTAATGTGTTGCCATAGAAACCATATGAAGGACAGTCGTTTTACTCTACTTTCTCTCTCTCTCTCTCTCTCTCTCTCTCTCTGGCTCTGTACTTCTTCCTCTTCTCCCTTCCTTCCTGTTCTTTCGCTATTTATCCATCTTTTTTCTCATTCTCCCCTTAATACAACTCTTTCTAGCAACTCTCTTGCAACAGCTGACTGTCTAAATCTCTTGAATCACTTGTTCCTGTTAATTTGTTTGTGAGTGGAAAGCATCTGATTAAAGTGATCAGCATGTTACAAACCTTCACTTTGATTCATGATGACTTGACACGTAAGACAGCAAAACCTTGGTCTCTTTTTTAAACCTTCCTCTCCCTTTTGTCTTTTACTTTCATTTTCACTCTTTCCTCTGTGGTTCTCACTAACTCTGCCTTTTATTTACAGGATCATTACCCAAGTGGGTTGTCAACAAGTCCACCCAGCTCCTCGCTCCCCGTGTAAGTATCTGCAGATGAACTGGGAATCTGTGATGTGGAGTGTGTTGGTCAGTGTGTTAATCCAAAGACTGTATATTAAAGTTCACACAGAACACAGTGGTTCAAGATGAGAAATACACAGCTTACATGCATGCTGTAAAAAAAAAACCATGTATATTTCAAATCATTGTTCACTGTATTTGCCTGTTTGGGGGTATGAGCATGTTTGATGAAATAGAGCAAAAACTCCCTGGAGAGCACCCAGGGTTGAAGGATTCCCTTGGTATAAGTCATAAAAATAGAAGCTCAGAGAGACGCTCAAATCCCACTGAAAATATCCATACCAACCACTTTCACAAAATAAATAGCAGAGGAATTTTCTGCCTGTTTTTTTTTTTTATTATTTCTCATTGTGATGCGTTGATAATTCAATTAAGTTACAATGATGCTTGTAGATATCACCACTTGGTTCAACTTTCTAACTTTTCAACCAACTCAAGAAGGATTTTTAATCAAGAACATATTGATCTCATCGATTTGTCACCTTTGGTGCAATGCCAACTGTGCAAAGGTCCTTAATGATTGTCTCCATCTAATCTGTCTTTTCTTGGCAGAGACCATGAAAAAGGTATCTTGTCTGTCTTATGCTATTCAGCTTTTTTTTGTCCTTTTCAGGCCTTGAAGAAGATCAACAAAGCCTGTTTGAAGTACTTAGACTGGAAGCAGAGACACAACCCTGGCCACAAGCCCTGGCTCTTCCCCGAACAGACTACATTACCCAATATCCCACTGTCTGAGCTAAGCATCCAGCACGCTGAAAGCCTGGAGAATATTGATGAGAGCTCCCTGGCTGACACCCAGGAGAGAGAGGACAGCGACTAACACACACACTCACTCAATCACACACATGCAGTCACGTATTCATACAGAGATGTACAATAATGCAGGGTTACATGCATGCCTTATACACATCGATAATTACACCTATTTATATGTGATTATATATGTACAGGTGTGTATGTAAAATACATGCACATGCATACTATTCATGTTGTTGCATATACAATCACATATACTTTATATATGTATCTAAGCATTCATGCACACTGACAAACTCCATTTCATGCCTGCATCCATAATGTATGATCCTATAACATAAAACATGAAACATAGATGCACTCGCATTTACACACAAGGGGCCACAACACTATGTATTTATACAATTCAGTAAACTAACAATCCTTGTAATCAGATTAGGGGGTGTAACTGAGATTTGTTATGCCAGTTAGAGGGATATCAATATTTTCTAATTTGGACCTATGCAGATTATTGTAGCAGAATATATTTACATTAAGGTTTACGGTCAAAATGTTTACAGACCTACCAAGCCGTGCACATCTTGTCCTCATTCACCATAGACTCAATGGATCCCTGAGTTATACTCTCATTTATTTCCTAGCAATTATCCAGCGCCACCCTTACTGCTTATTCCTCTGAATTATACATTAGCACACTGGGCATATACACGCAAAGTCTGTGTCCTTATTCCCATGTTGTCCCTCTATCGCCCATTATGTCTCCATCACATTATTGTGTAAGCACACTTAATAAAAAAACACAGGTGTGCAGAAGGCAGCTGGAACCCAAAACCCAACCTGCAACCCCCTCATACACACACGCACACACGCACACAAGCACACAAGCACACATGCACACACACACACAAACAGATTTAACACTCACACGTACTGTCTGCTCCTCTTTTTGAGAGATGTATGAATGTATGTAGAGTTTAAAAATTAAATACAGATTCCTACAAAGGTTTTCAAATTACTCCTGTGATCTGAGTCTTTTATTCTGCGTATGTGTTTGTGTTTTTTCGCCTTTGCTCGGTTGCTGTCATTGCTGCCTGTAGGCTCTCCTGTTTGTGCTGATGCTGAAATAACTTTAAAAGAGTCACTGACCTGATTAACTGGCTGATCTGCTGCCATTCACACAATCATTCAGTCACACACTCACACACTCACACACACACACACACACACACACACACACACACACACACACACACACACACACACACACACACACACACACACACACACACACACACACACACACACACACACAGCCATAAACTCTCAAACTGCCCAGCCATGATTACAACAGGGAAAAGCAACATATTGATAAACAGTTGTGTGCATCTGTGCGTGCATTTGTGTTTGAGTGCAAGCAGCCATACGTGTCGATGTGTGCGCAGTGGCCTAGATCGGAATTAGGAATCCCCCAATCTGTTGGCATGGCAACTCTGAGATCGACCCAGCAGCAGAAGGAGACGGAGAGACGAGAGCTTTCATGTCACTGAGGAAGTGACTTATTGCGGGATGTCTGCTTCTTCTTCACTTTGTAGAAAATGCTAAATAGCATGTATTCTCTAAAAGCACTGTGTGCAATTGCTGCATTTCCAGCTCCCCTCTGATTGGTTAATTGGATAACATAAAACATGTCATCACACACTTACACATTGCGTAGCAACCAAATTGAGCAGATTATTACACTTTAAATTAGGATATTTACTGATACTCAATGACGCTATCAGACCGTTTCAGTAAGAGGAACACATTACTGCGCATGTAACATCATTGCCCAGAATAATTTGTGCCTGTCATTCTCTCTGTTTGTTCCCTTTTACCACATCCGCCTTTACATATGCACCACCCAATGAAATATGTATGATAAAGCTTTGAGTATGTGAGCATTGCATGACCCTTGCATGTACATCCGTGGTCCTTCTTCTTTTAGACTCATGGCCTGTTAATGCCTCTGCCCTTCTATATGACTATCCATCCATCCTTCCTCAGGGTCTTAATGAGGCTTCATGCTCAACCATCATTATCTGCATGTGTGTGTGTCAAAAGAAAGATCCACCTGCACTGATATCTCGTGAACTCTGTGTCCCAGTTGTATTCCTGCATTGTCTTCCATCCTCCTCCACAGCAGGAGAAGACATAAGCGGCGTGACGGCCGGCATCCCTCTCTGTGTATGTGTGTGTGTGTGTCTCTGCATATGTGTCACACTGCCACCCCCACAGCAACCCGGCCCACCAGGGCTGGTATCCTAGTGATGACTCATCACCACCCCACCTCCTGTTCTTCTCTCCCTCTCTCCATCTCCCTCTATCTCCTGTATTCTTCCCCTACTCTTCCCCTGCCCCATATCCTTTCCACACCTTTGTCTTTCTGTGCCCTGTTTCTTTTCTTTCTCTTCTCTTCAAACTCTCATCAATCCTTTCATCCACACCTCATCCAGGCTACTTTACCCTCTGATCCTCCTGTCTCTTCCTCTTTCAGTCTAATCTTTTTCTTCCCTCCTCTGAACCATTGGTTCACCTCCATTTATCCCAATCCAATCCCATTTAGCTCTTCTCTCCACATCTCGTTGGTGAATTGCTCCTTTTGCCCTTTTCTGCTTTTACCGCCTCCCTCTCATCAGTCTCCTTTATTTTACTTCTCGCCTTCTCCCTGCCTTGCATCACCTACTACCACCTGTTTCCTCCTTCTATCACCTTTCATCTCATCTCCCTTCTCTTGTCTCATTTCTTCACATTGATCTTTCCACCACAGCCCTGTGATCTTTACCTGCAGGTCAAAAGAAAAATGAGTAGCTCATGAAATCACTGATTTGTCATAGACTCAGTCTATTTTTCATCCAAGCTTTCAGCCATCATAGCCAAGGGCAACAAGGTCCCCTTACCACGACTGGAGGGACACAACATAACACTCTGAATCATATATGTGATACACACACAAGTAGAAAAGCCCTTATTGAAGCCATTTTCCCTTCCAGCCCTATAAAAACAGGAGCAGCACAGCAACAGATGAACAATTTTTTATTCATGTAAAGATCCAAGTGGGATATATTGAGTTTAAAAGGGTCTCCTGGTACAACACAGTGTTGGAAAAAGTCATTGGTTCAAATTTGACTTACCTCATAACTTTTATATCATGTCAGCCTTCCTCTCTCTCTCTGGGTTGCTTTCATCTTGCAGAATATTCACTGTGGATGAAATGCAATCAAAGGAGTACTCTTTAATAATGTAACATCTATTTAGATGTAGAATTTTCTTTCTACTTTAAATGCCAGGCCATTTTCCCCCTTTATTACTAAGTCCGTTTACTATTACCTAATGCTTTTGAAATTTGCACTCCTCCCTCGGGGGCGCAGTTTCTAGATGGGGAGTGGTTGCCCTCTCCTGGTTCCTGTGGGACCTTACAACCAGCAAATCAACAACCTGTCTGGTTCAAACACTGATCTGAATGCCACATCAGAGACATCTCCATTTAAAAACTGTTAAAGATATTCAAGGTCACAATTCTGACTTGATTTTCTAAAGTTATACAATTCAGTAAACTAGGTGGGTGAATGGGCTCATGGACAGATCCCATTCAAATCACTTTTGGCTTCTGTACTTCTTTTGTTGTTTGTGTAAGTTGGATTTAACTGTTATCAGAACAGAATCAGTTTGAAAAAAATCAACTTTATTTCAATTATATGTTTTATAACCGTAACTGTAATTGTAATTGGCTATTGTCTTAGGGATGGTATTCAATGATGTTCTGTGTCTCCTAGTCAAAGTGAGTTAATTACTAGATAAGATAGAAGGGATAGGGATGGTATTCAATGATGTTCTGTGTCTCCTAGTCAAAGTGAGTTAATCACTAGATAAGATAGATAGAAGAGATTTTTGTTTTTTTGTGACAACCCTTTAATTCATTATAATGTAGAAATGAACTAAATAGTTTATTTTGATTACAAATTATAACTCAATGAGAACTAAATTGATTTTTTATATTGCTTAATCTGTCATTACCAACAACAATCACGCCATGTCAACCTGTCACCACTTAACATTTTTAATACTACCTGTAATTACCACTAGCTATTTAAACCATTTGTAACATTTGTATTTATCTAAATTCCATTTGTAACATAGTATATATCTAAATTGTGTAATATCTTTATTTATCTGTTTTTATTTTTACCTTTTTCATTTTACTAACTGGAACTTTTTCTTGATTGAACTCATGTCTGGGTTGCTGCAACAACAAAATTCCCCCCCAGGGATCAATAAAGTAATATCTTATCTTATCTTCAAAATGTTTCAAAGAGAAGCTGGATAATTGATTAGTTTATATGTGTAATGCATTTTCACATAGCACACATTCTATTGGTATTTGCATGAAAACACTGGGCTGTCCAGAAATTTTCAGTGGTCACATGACGGCCATACGGAAGTTTTTGCACTTTTAAGCTATCAAATTTATCCAGAAGTAGTTAGAGAATCAACGGAATGCGCAGTTTTTAGCTTTAAAAATAAAACCCTTCATTATAAATTGTCCATGTAAGGTTTTATTTTGAAAGCTATATCCGGAAGTAGCGTGCATTTTTCCGTGCGCTTAACGCCAGCCTGTTGGTTGTTGGTGCTGCTGCTTTTCAACCCTGTGAAAAATGTTATCCGCTATTTGGTGTCGGCGTTGTGGTCGCAAATTTAACCCGAAAAAAACAAAACCCCAGCCTGTTTGAGTGGATCGGATACTTCCTAAGACTCGAGAAGGTAAGTGAATGACAGGAGGTTAGATCCTTTCTCAGAAGAACTTCCCAAGAACAGCTGATCAGCGTGGGCACTTCAACTTTGTGAGCATTAAATCCCTGAAAACAAACTGAGTTAAGTAAATCAATATTCAGCCCTGACCTAACGCTTGACCTGCTGATATAACATAATGTGAGCCAGGCTGATAAATTAGCATATCACACAGGAAACATTTCCGAGAGTGGACCGTTAGTCGTGTCAAGTTCTGCTTTTGGTAACTTTTGAGTGAAGAAGAGGAAATAATCCAGCTCCTTTAGTGGGTTCAATTTGAGCTGCCACTTGTGTTTTGTTGTTTGTTTTCCTCTGGGAACTGCGGAGAGGATGTTGGCTGACGGGGTTGTTTATCCCCGGAGGAATTCATTCTTTTTAAGCTGGCTGAGAGGGTGAATTCACAAATAAATCCAGGGTTTGAACCACACCTACAAATGCACAAGAGCTTTCCTGTGTTTTCTTATTTTTTAGCATGGTGTCTGATGAAGTAAGGCCTGTCTGTTAGCAGGTGGACATGTGACAGGGGGAACATCCAGTCAGAGCATCTAGATCTAATATAGAGACTTGTACTATTGGTCTAAATGAAGAACATTTTTTACCACTACAGTTTACTATAATGCTTATTTATGATTCTTGTGGGCAGGGCTCCTAAGTGTGCTTTTTTTAGTACCTTCATACCGGGTGGTGATGAGATGATATCATAGTGAAACCATCTGAATATGTTATCAGATATAAGGTGGAAAGTAAGACAGTTTTTTCCTCTTCCGTGCTAAAGCTCCGTGTGAAAGTTGTTGTTGAGGAAGACTTTTTTGCATTGTGGGTAAGCCTTAAAATAGAGTCCATTTTGCATGACCGTCCTAGACCACTTTAATTTGAGTAGTTTGTGAACAGTAATGTGTTCTCACAGATGCTGAGCTCCTGGACCATGACTAGTATATTAGTGTGGTTAATCAAATGTCAATCTGCTGCACATTTCCTGCAAAACATTGCTGTACATACCGTTAATAATACAAATGAGATAGGTTTATCTCTACTCTTTGAGAAAATTCATGTAGAGCATAGGAAGGACCTAGTAAATGCATTTTGAACATGGACGAAGAAATAGCTTATGTGCACGAAAAGGGACTAATTCATCTATTTGAAGAGGAACAGAATATAAATTAGATATTAAAGCGAATCATGGCCTGATGTTTCGTCTAGTTTGAGTTAATCATCCTGTAAAAGCCTACTTTGGCCTTGAAGTGCACAAAGACATGCTGTAGTTCATCAAGGCAAATAGAGATGCAATATTTTTCTCCCCTTCAAACCTTGATGTTTGTGTCCACAAGTAAAAGAAGTGCACTGTGCTTTAAGTTGAGTCGATCCACATTCACAATCTTGGTTTAAGTGGGTTGTACTTCTGCTGAAGATGCACGCTCTGAATTATTTATCGGTCTTTAACATAAAGTTGCAGAGGAAAGCTTTATCTGTCTGTCCCTGTCTTTCTGTATCCCACTTTTCCATATTTTCTCTCTGTCTGCTCCTCTGCGCGTCTTCCTTATACACTCACACTACTGAATCACTCCATAATGAGGTGAGAGGGGGATTATCTCTCTGGTTCAGAGGACACATTACTGAGTCTGACTGTTGGGTTACACAGGCAGAGAGCCAAGTTGTGCAAGAAACGATAACTGGTTGCTTTTTGAAATAACATTAAAGCACGTGATGAGTGTTATTCCAGGACAGTTTTAGCGGCTAATACGGATGCACATGGAGCACAGAGCTGAACAGGTCTTGATCTGGGGAGTTATTTTGGTATGATGTGAAAGAAACGCAACTTCCTTTTCCATATTCTCGTATTTTTTAAACAGTTGTGTGCAGGAAGGCTATTTGTGAGGTAGTCTATCCGTTTGCAGCTGTATGTGAGATTTTTAAGTGAAATATGATGACTTAAATTCAACTTTGTAAGACTTATTTTAGTACAAGTCATGCACCCAGCCTCACAGTAGGCTTAAGATTGGATCATATGTTTAGCTAAATACTGTAAATTTTCACAAGGGAAGAAAACAAGAAGCTAAAACTAGGCCAGTGTAGAACAACAAGAAAATAACTTCTATTTACATGACGTTTATACAAGGCTTTTTTAAACTTTATGAGTTTTTTTAGCGTGCGGTGCTGTTGAGTTATGTAACATTATACTGAGTGGTTTCTCTATAACACCTCCTGCAAACATCAGTGTAGTAACAACATCGTGCAGAATTGTTCTTGTTCTATGATTTAGTGAAAGCAGTGAGAGCGGAGGTTCTGACTTTAAAGCAGTTCTCAGGAGTAAATTCAACAAATTGGATTTGAGTGTATTTGCTCAAATCACTGCTGAGATGTTGTCAAAAAGTCCAAACTTTAAGTCAGCGAAGAAGAAAAATGAACTTGTGAGAAGGCTGTAAGTTTGTGTCCGTTTGTTCTTGCAGTAATTTCCGTTGACCTCCAGCATAGCAGGCCCCAAAGCCTCAATCTCATTAAAGTGAAAGTATTGTTTTTGTCCCAGGCTGATGACTCTGGTCCATTAATGGACTTCTAGGTTAAATATGGTCGGTAGTTAGTGGTGGGCTACCATGGGAAACATCTTTCTGTGAGATGTTGCACCCTGAGGAGTCAGAAGCACACACACAGGCTTATTCACCAGTGGACATTGTTCTGATGCATTTCTTTACTGGCAGGACTGAGTCACTATTCAGTCCTTAATGAAAGTGGGCTGAAAGCAGCAGCCTGTCTTGTGGTGGGTTCATGAGTCATGTCTACTGTGTGTGTGTGTGTGTGTGTGTGTGTGTGTGTGTGTGTGTGTGTGTGTGTGTGTGTGTGTGTGTGTGTGTGTGTGTGTGTGTAGGTGGGTGTTACTCAGATGTCCTTATAGGGACAACACCTTGATAGACATCTGAAGTTCTCAGGTAATAGAATAGAAATGTGTGAGTTGTGTAATTATAAACTTTATAGGATTGACCAATAATGGCATTCTTTACTCATTCTATAACTCTGACTGATTAGATCTGGCTGGGTTACAGTGACATATAATGAAGTAACTATCTGTAAGAAGCACATTTTGGCCAGTTAGTGGTCCAGCTTAAGGTAGGTTATTGTTATCTTATTCAGAATCGGAACAAATGTTTGTCCCTTTTTGCACACCGTAATAGGCTGCTGCAGTGTCTCCCTGCTTCCTGCTGCTGCTGTGATGGAAGATAACAACTAAACTCTGCACTTTCAGATGCCACATTTCACTTTAAAAAACTCATTGACAGCTCAGTGGACACGTCATAAGTAATATGTGCATTGTGTCAAACAGAATGATAAAATCCCTATAGACTGTATAAATAATGGACGTAGTATCCACGATGTAACCCATCTGTTTCTATGCTTCACTGATTAGGTGGTATGCTTTGGATCAAGAGCAGTTCCTTCCCTTCTCCGTACTCTTCTCTTCCCATCATTCTGGTACAAGTTGATCTTTGTCTCATCTGTCCTTAGGATGTTGTTCCAGAACTCTATGGGCTCTAACCTGGCCTTCCTGTTTTGGAGACTCACTGGCATTATGCACCTTGTGGTTTGCACCCTGGTGAAGTCTTCTCTTGATGGTTGACTTTGACACAGATACACCTTAATCCTGGAGAGTGTTCTTTATCAGGCCAACTGTTGTGAAGGGTTAGGGTTTTTTGTTTCTCTCTGACAGGTTTGTTTTAATTTCTCAGCCCAATGATAGTTTGCTTCACTGATAGTAACAGCTCTTTGGACTTCATATTAAGAGTTGATCTTATCAGATGCTAAATGCAAATTCCGTACTTTAAAATGAACTCTAGACCTTTAATCTGCTTCTTGTAAATGACAATAAGGAAATTACACACACCTGGCCATGAAACAGCTGAGCAGCCAATTGTTCAATTACTCTTGGTCCCTTCAAAAGTGGAGAGCACATAAAATGTGCTGTAATTGCTAAACCGTTCACGTGATTTGGATGTAAATACCTTCAAAATAAAGCTGAAAGGATGCATCTCAAGCACCTTTTGATTGTGTCATTTTAAATCCATTGTGGTGGTGTACAGAGCCGGAACACTGAAAGTGACGACACTGTCCAGATATGTCTGGCCCTAACTGTTCCCCTTATCAGCAGGCATCAGTGACTGTGCTAAGCATACCTTGCCAGTTAGCTTGCTGAGTGTTTTATATAATATTGATTTATGGGGTACGAGAGTCAAGATTGGTGTTGGCATTTCCCTGCAGAGAAGACAGCTGGCTGTATTTGGGAGAGGCCAGCCCGGTTTGATTCCTTGACTTTCTGCCCGCTCTCTCTAACTGAAGACATCACACAAGCAAGTTTAATAAATACACTACTCCTAGTATCACAAATACAATCTTATTCTTTAGGAAACATGTCGTTAACTTAATAATCAATCAGCCAGTGAACGTAGACTAGATAACTGACAACTTGGTGTGTTGTTACCCCTCTGCTGCTCCTCTGTAGCTCCACCCTGTTGCTGAATATGGTCACCAAACAGTCTAACCCAAGGCTTCATTAAGGTGGACAGACTAATTGATGACTATGATGACTTCTTTTCCACAGTATATTTTCCTGACCTAAATATTAAGCTTTCTGTACTGTTTGAAAATTTTAAATTGATGAATAAATTGTGCACCCCCCCGCCTTAATAATTGAAGTTAAATGCGATTTACAAAGTCATTATATTTTAAGTTTGCTCTACTTTTTAAAAATCGGCTACTGTACAACTTCCAAAAGTTTTAGTTAAAAATAAGTCTGTGATGTGTGACAATTTTTTGTACAACTGATGTAACGAATCGATTCCATCCTAAAGTTGAATTTTAAAGCTAAAGCAGAGGTGTTGCTCACTATGCACTTTCATACACAGAGGACACCTTGTGTGTAACACTATACCACTAATAATAGATTCCTAGAACAAATCTAACAGCTTTACAGATAGCAGACTTGTTAAGTTTACTCTTTGAAGAGTTATATTTAAGATTGAGGACCATCAGACTGCAGAAATATTATGTGGACTTGTGATTGGGTTATAAAATACTGGTGCAAAGTTTAGATCTGCAAAGCAGTTCGTGATCATATTATAGCCACATTGCCACATTACATGCAGGTTATATCTGTGCAATCAAAAACTTAACACGGATGTGTCAACCTTGTTTTGGATGGAAAGATATGACCTTAGATAGTTCTGTCTGAAGTTTTTCTTTCAAACTTATTTATTTTTCAAATGTACAACTGATGTTAAACCATCACAGCTGTTAGCCTACATCATCCTGTGAATACTAAACCATTAAAATGCCTCTGACATTTGGACTGCAGTAAAGAAGAATGCTCTACATGGATTTTTTAAAGTCATAAAGACTGCACCACCACACTGCCATACTTCTGGCTGTATGTTTACTGCTCCAGGATATTGCTTTATCGTTGTATGCTGTCAGTTACATCACCGTCACTGTTGAAGTGTTGCAAATACCAGTGTGCTTGGTTGTAACTTATTTTTTACATGTTGTGTGGGTGTGTTGTAGATTAAGTTAGTGAAACATGCCCTGGGATGTTTAGTTGCCTTGTCTTTTAAACCACTATAGGTAAAAAATCAGCTTATGAGATAGAAAATCAATTCAAAACAGAAAATAGAGCTGAGAGGAATCTTATACAAGCTAGCACTAAACCAAACACAGCATCAAGGCTATGGCTGGGTTTTGATGAGAGGAGATATGAAGCTTGAAACACTGCTTCTGAGCCCTCCTCTCTCCCCACAACAACTTCACACACACAATATTATTAGGTGAGCACTTGTTATTGGCCAGATTCTAACAGTAGGCCCCCACCGTGTATTTCCCTCCTTCTTGCCAATGTGTGTGTTCTTGCCTAGGCAACAGAATGCCCCATTGTAAAGGCAGCACAGAGACCCTGTTATTGGCTGCTCTCTGAGTAGGAGGGAGGCAGAGCAGAGAAAGATGGAGGGAGGGAGAGATGGCAAAATAAATGAACTGAAATGTCCAGGGAGCAAAGTGCTTGTTGGAAATGTAGGAAATGAAATAAAAGCAGAGGGAGAGGGAAGTCAGCATTCGGTATGCTGAATTTATGAACCATCAACAGTTTATTGCAGTTTTATGTGAATTCAAGTGGAAGCAGTTTGACAGTTCAAGCAACACGTTCACAGTTCTGAGAATGTGCTTGTTAACCCTTTCAATGGAAGTCAGATTAACTCGCAACTCGCAAGAACTGTTTTTAATCTACATAAGCCTTAAATTAGAAAATTAATCTATGCTACATTCAAGAGTGAGTGTGGTTTTGCGTAGAGTCAGGACTGCTGGCAAATGAAGTTAATAATTATAAAATGTTAAATCTGCTGAATAAACCGGTTAATGCTGGTCATGACAGATTTGTGGACCTGTGTTAAATCTGTAATGAGCAGCTTGTCTCACAGAGGTAATGTCTAAAGGTGTGTTGATTTGTTGTTTGCTCATAAAGTTTGCTCTTTTTAATACAGCATAAATAGAGCTGTGAAACTTTGGCACTGAGGTAGTGTTTTATGACACCAGAATGAGCTTTCAGACCATTGTAACTCTTCAGTAAGACATGATATTACCCACATTGCTACACTCTGCGATGGTTATCACCCACCCTGAGCTACTTTAGGTGAAAAATGGCCCATTAACCAGCCTGAACCCATGAGTCTCATGCTGTATTGACCTGAATACAAGACTGTTTTTCATGAGATTGATCTGGAAAAGTATGATCCACTTGTGTATCTGCCTCAAATCAACACAAGAATCTCTTCTGCTGTGGACTGTACCCTCCTGAAGGATCTTCAACATTTTATCTGTAATTTGATGAGTGTTTCAGTGTGACGTCAGTCCCACAACGCTACCAGCCAGGTCGCTTCTGCCTTGGCTGCACCAGCACAATTTGTCAGCGCCTAACATTGTGGTCTTTTGGTTTCATATCCCACAATGTGCGAAATAAAGTGACGTTGCCCATTCAGTGGAGTCAATGGGTGTCCTAGACAAAGTGTAATGTCTGAAGGTGGTAATCCAAACCATTACCTTAACAAGGGTATGCCAAATATCAGACCCATCATCCATCCGATGGACTGCAGGTTATTTCAGTTTTATAGTATTTATGTATCAAAAACACAAGTGCTTCATTTACGTGATCAGATTTCATCGCCTTTAAATGTGACAATTAAATGTTAAAATATTTTATAAATTGTATTTAAAATGTGTAATAAACAACATACCTTGTCTTATTCAATGTGTATGTTTTATGATTATTTACAATAATAAAAAATGTGATTTGGTCTTCAAACAGAATTTTCCTAGAAATTGGTCTTTAAAAGAAGGAGGTTGTCTTATACTCAGGTCAATATTGTAGTTTTCTTTATATCAAAGCAAAATGAAGATGTCCTTGCTCACATGATGACACACAGTTCTACCTTACCAGTTAATCCTACTGAGCTCAGTGTATTGCTGGTTTAATTGAAAATAAAAATGACAACATTTTGTTTTTATTATGCTTTAATAATAACAATAACAATAATAAAATAATAATAATCATAATAATAAATAATTATGATAATAATAATAATAATAACAATAATAATGATAATAATGATAATAATAATAACTGCATTTGTATAGCACCTTTGAAAACAAATGTTTAAAGTGCTATGACAAGCCAAGCATTGCCGGATTCAGAAGACAAAAATAAACCTTTAACAGACAGAGAGGAGACAACATTTTAAGTTCAACATGCAATTCTCTAAAATATTTTCATGCATCAGCCCTTTTTTATTGCAACAGCCTCACCAATAACAGCTACAGCCTGTGCATGCAGCTTGGTTAAATGGTGTTAAAACATAGCAAAAGGTGTCACCGTGTCAAGTTTAAACATCTTAGTTTACATTTGTTTTCCTCGCCCTCTCCATTGATATTTAGCACTTGTGCTTCCTTATGTTGCATCTCAAAGACACACACATTGTAAAAAGGCTGATTAAGAGCTTCTCTGGCCCAAAGTGCTGAGGTTAAAGATGTTTTCTGGTCAAAAATGCTGAGACCTGCTAGTTAAACCTACGTATGTGTTTCCAAATATACATTTTAGACACTCTGTGTGTGTGTGTGTGTGTGTGTGTGTGTGTGTGTGTGTGTGTGTGTGTGTGTGTCTGTGTGTGCGTGTGTGTGTGTGTGTGTGTTTGGTTTATGATTAACATCCCAGTGACTGCTGAAACCAAGCGGACTGCAATCCTCTGCATGAAGTGTTTCTGAGTTCCTCAATTTAAAAATAGGAACTATGTTTGATCAGTCATGATTGACGGCTCTGTCCCCGTGCCCTGTGTGCTCAGGCCTGTCAGAGCACTCACAGGAAATGAAGCGCGCTCATTTCAACACAGCCACACATTTGTTGATGGCATTTCTCAGACTGGACTGCGTGGGTCTCTGTGTGCTCATCTGCCACTTTAAGCACCAAGTGAAACCAGGCACAGGTCATTATTTTCATTTTCACTGCTCTTCTTAATGTGTAGCGAGTTGGGCTGCTTTTGTGTTTGTGTACTAACGATCTCATCTACAGCTTATTTATATGAAGTGAGACAACACACCATTATATTATGTTTATTTATAATGAAATGCTTTTTAAAGTATTTTATTTTAACACACATTGACATCTAGAAGTCTATAGCCAGTCTGGTACTTATTCATTGTGTGTAATAGTCATTGTGGCTTTCAGTTTACGTGTGGGTTTGAAGTGTATTAGCTGATTTGCATTGTGATGGGGTTTAAAAAAGCAATCAAATGTGAATGTTTGTTGTAATAGATCACTTAAAGGCTGGAATCAGCTGCCTATATCTTGTAGTACAAGCAATATCCAGTCAAGAAGGTCATATTTAAGTTGTGTGTATGTGTGTGTGTGTAGAGAAAAGACTGTGTGTGGGCCAGCCCGGTAAACCAGCAGCTTCCCTTGTGGTTAGATGTGTAAGGAAGGTAAAAAAACACTAAATGCAGAAGGTGTGTTTTTGACAGTAGGTAAATCGTTCATTGGGATTTACAGTGATTTCATGGTCAGAACTCTATTTTTGCTGATGTTTTTGTGGTGGCTCCAGTTTGTGCGTCACAACAGTCCTTCTTGTGGTATTGCTCAAAGTCAGGAAGGTTTGCATCATGTGAATGCAGGAACCAGGCACTGCCTGCTGTTTGCAAATGAAGGCCTGACGTGGTGACTGATCTGCAAACTGAAAACTTAAAAGAGAAATGTTCACTGTTGGATAGTTATAGCTCTGGCATAGTGTACATTATTCATAAACCCAGATGCACAGAAAGCAAGTCCAAGAGTTAAAAGGATGTGAGGCAGAGCTGACAGAGAGAGATGAGGACGCTTTGTGTGAGGCTGATCTTGAATCCACTTTGCAGTATTCAAGTGTGTGTTTGGGAGAACTGAGCCAGTCCGTGTGAACGTGCTGTGAGTGCCAATAGTTGTTGTGTCAATAACACTTCTGTTGTGTGATCGTACTAACTGTGTATTGGCTGCTCTAAAGGAATAATCTATATGTGAATTAAAGGTTAGTGTTTGTATCTTTAAACACCACAGAGATAACAATAACAAATGTGAAATAACAGCATTTTACTTCTAAGTGAAACTTGAATCAAACATCATCTCTGAACTAAGCAGTATCTGACTGCACAAGCAAAAGATTGTTTTATGTTCAGGTTCAATGTGGACGTTATATTCAGCAGAAGTTCTGTTGAAAATGACAGTGCTTATCAAAGTGACGCGAGGTGATCTTTCTGTTGAGACATCAACACAACTTCCTTTTTGAACTGGGCCTGATAGTCTCAACGGTGACACCAGTTTATCTCAAAAAATGTTGACACTGCCAACTTATAGTCTATAAAGATGACCAGCCTTTAGATTTCTACTAATTTCATCAAGTTGATATGGCATTTTCACAACAAAAAGCATTTCTTAAAACATGTTCATTTTGGTCTCTTTCACAGGACTGTGTGATGATCTGAGGCACTGGAGTCTGCCCTCCCTCTGTGGACATAAAAGTGTCCTCACACCCATCAGTCATGTCACAGTCTGAGTCCTCTGTGGGCGACTGGCTAGGTGTTCTTCATCTGGGGCAGTATTCGGAGGCATTTAGGAATGCCGGCCTGGTAACGTTACAACAATGCCGCAACCTCACACCAGATCAGTTGGAGCGGATCGGCATCACCCTGTCAGGTCACAGGAGGCGCATCCTGGCTAGCCTGACCAAAACGCACAGTACCACTGGCACAAAATCTGATACACAATCTCACCTCGCACAGTCTGAGAGAGATCAGAGATCAGAAGACACGAGACCTGCTAAAATGTTGCAGAGAGAAAGACCTGTGCCAGTCCCGGTGGAAACTAAACCTGTTCTTAAGGAAAGAGAGAAAAAAGATAGAGATTCATTCCAGCCTACGCCCAAGGAAAGAGAGAGACCGGTCCCCAGGGGGAGACAAGTGTCCAGGATGACAGAGGAAAGTGGAGAAGGAGCAGAGATGATGCCAATTCCTGTACAAAGACAAACAGCACCCAGGGGAGGAGGAGAAGAGAGTGATGAAAGGAAAGACGGAGAGAGAGAGAAGCCTGTGCCTAAAGAAAGGACTAAGTTTCGCTCCAGTGCTCCAGCGGACTGTCAGACCAGCCCCCTCGTTTCCACACCTTCTGAAATCCCTCTACCCCCTGTCCCCCCACGAAGCACTCCCAACTGCCCCCCACAGCGCTTCACCTCCCCTTCTGCATGTACCCCTCCATCACCCAGACTGGACCAACACGATGTAAAAGCCCCCTCTGCACAGAGCAGATCCGTGTCCAGAGGCTCCACCCCAACCAGCACCCCTACCCATACCCCCACACATACCCCTCTCAACCCTCCAAGCTTCCCCTCTGTTACAACTAGGCCGCAAACGTTAGCCATTCACTCGCCTGCCCAACATGTGGGAGGTGATGGAGGAGGAATAGCTTCACCTGCGTCCCCCAGCAGTGACAGAAACGCTCCACCTCTTCCTCCCAAAACAGGACCAGAACTAAAGGCCCTCCTCCAGTCCCTCAGCGGTTTCCTGCACATTCTCCCAGGAAGACCAGGTGAGGATTTTTCTTTCAATTGAAACTGACAGATTTTACTAATATTTTTTCCATTTTCATGAACTTTGTTCTTGTTTTGGGAGGTAAAGTTACACTACAACACACTGCTCCTATATTTGTTATACAGCATATTGCCTGAGTACTTTTAACATGCAAATTAACTTGAACAGGGTTTAAAGTTGTCACTGTATATTTCCTTTTTAGTGATCTACATCAGTGATTTTCAACCACTGTGCCGTGACAGATCGTCAGGTGTGCCTTGGGACATTATCAAATTTCACTTAATTAGTCCAAAAAAATATTATTCATATACTGCAAATAATTTGCCATGTAGTGTGTCTGTGCCTGCAGTGTAGTGACTGGCGGAGTAATTACATACTTGTCCATGTACTGACCTGGGCTACCCATCCACTGGGTGGAAATAAAGCACACTTATGACCTTGTTAATTTAAGACAATAGAATTAATGAAGTAAAGAAGTAGCCAAAGTCACCCTCTCAGATAAATAGATTTTTATATTGAGAGACTAAATGTGTCATTTTGTAAAACTTTTGGTTGGTGGTGTGACTCAGGATTTTTTGAATGTATGAAAAGTGCCTTGGCTCAAAAAAGGTTGAAAAACACTGATGACTACATTACCCTCTTTTCCCTCTCGCACTGCCTGTGTTTGTTAAATAAGAACATTTCAGAGAAAAAAACACAACAGGGTAAAGTGATAAGCACTATTCTGGTCAGTCACCCCCTCACCTTTGTTAAAAATGGATCCATCACTTGATCTCTCTGCTTCTTCTGGATTATTGTAAATATCGCTTCCTCCTCTGTAATGTCCCTGTTCCTCACATAGTATGTTGTATGCATGGTAACTTAATGTATCATAAAAGTGAGTTTGTGGAAGTGCTATATAATACAAAATCTTTCTAGTCTTCTTACAGCACTATGCTGCCATCTATTGGACCCAAAAGGAAACTGCAACTCTGTAATTTGAGACTTATGTGTTAGATTTGATACAAAATAATGTTTTTAATGACCTTATCGCTTCTTGATATTCAAACAAGAGACACTGAAAGTGAAAGGCTGAAGCAGACTGAGCCTCAACAGCTACCTCAACCTGCACAAGTCCACAACTAAGGACCCATTAGTGCAAAAGAAAAGACAGACCGGTCAAAGCTATTCCCTGAATGAGAATCCATCACCAGTGTCACACTGACAAAATGGACCTAAAGAGCAGTGGCCTGTTTGTGAGCAGGACCTGGTAGTGAGCCAATCAGTGAGGCAGCTGTCTGTTTTTGTATTTGCTTGTACCTGACCACTAGAGTGCGTGATATGCAAGAGTGTGTTTTTACAAAGGCTCTGCTGTGACCTTATCCTCGTTAGTTAATTCCTACATTACATATGAGAAGCTGCTCTTTGCAGGGGTTAAATGTTAAATGTTTGGTAGTTTCATGTGCTTTCTTGGACATTGACACACGTAACATTGTTTTATTTCCAAAGTCATGAAGCTCTTACTGTGTTTTTAGGTGACTTCTCCTTTTACCCCTTAACAGCAGCTATACACTTGAGCTGATTTAACTGATGCAACTTAGTGATCTTAAGTAATTTGTTCTTTTGTGTAGTACTAAGGGAAAGCATGCTGTGTTGAAGCTCTCTTCCTTTGTTTCATCACCACTGAGGGAAAAGAAACTTCGGGCTTGCCTCAGGCTTTGAGCTAGTTAACATGCACATTCTAAGTCTGCGCTCTAAAGGGAAACTAGCTGTAGAAAGAAAGAGGAAGTTAGAATAGAGAACAAAACACATCGGTCAGGAGCTGTTCAGCTCTTCTGAGATTGACAGACAAAAAAAGAGAGAGTGACATAAAAAGATTGAAGATCAACAAAAGTCATTTGCTACCAGGAACTACCTTTATTTTCGGTCGCCTTTACCGGCACACATTCACACGCTCGCTTGTGTGCTTGTTTGCCTCCTCCCATCTTCTGGTGAGCTGGTCATTTCCTCCTCCTCCTCCTCTCCTTTCTTTCCTCTGATGTCTGCATGTGTGTGCTCACGACTTTTCTATCATCATGGAAGAGGACTCCTTTTGAACATGTCAGAACAGGTAACACTTCTCTTATCTTTATGGTTACCTCTCAGTCTGTACTTGTCTTAAACATGTGCTCTTCCCTCCTTCCCCTCCTCCTCCTCACTCTGATCTGTTTTGGTGTTTTAAACAAGGAAGCTTTTCTCTCCAGCTGTGTTCATGTTTGCTGCTGTGTTACAGCTGTGTTGAACCTGTATTAAGTGAACAAGACGCACATTGGTGCAAATTTTGCCATGAGACTGTTTTAACCTTAGATACTAAGGTAGATACTGACCCTCAAGACAACATATGATAAGATCTGCACATTCTGGGCAGGACAAGTTCAGCTAGCAGTCACTGATATTAGAGGATTGTTTTTTATCTTAAAGACCAGTAAGATGAGATTTTGCAAAAGCTTCTATTATGTTAGGTTGTGACACATTTGGCTCACATTAAAGGAAGCAAACCCCAGCAATATCATACATGCTAGCTTAAAATGCCACCCACACGTCAACACTACAAAAGGCTCTGTTAGCTGTAATCGCTGATCAAGGGTGAAAGTGTGTAACTTCACTCAGAATACAGTCACATACACACAGTTTGCTTGGAGAAAACGGTGGCCATTGTTCCTTCAGCTTTCTGCCATTTATTTACTACCATGCACTGTGGTAAATATAGCGTTTAGCTTGCAGCTTCCCACTTACCACTCTTCCTCTGAGAAAAAGGAGGAACTGTGTCAACAGGTCAGTTTCCTGCCATTGTGGGCTTTGTCTGTCCTTTTATGGTTTATTATATAAACAGAGCTAATGAATAGAATATATATTTAGAGTATGGAGAATATAGTTCGCCACTTGATAGCTTTGTTTTTGTTATTGGTACCAAAGTGCATGAAAAACTATTTGTTTTGCCCACATTGGTGCATAACTACCTCCTAATAAATCAGGCTGTTTATGTTATATGAATGTTGTGGGGAAGGTTGTGTGTTTTGATGGGTCATTAAGACCAGATTGACCACATAAAAGTGTCATTGAAAATATACTGATGATACAGAGTGGATTATCACTCTTAGATTTAGCAAACAGAAAAAGAAAAGGCTTACAGCCTCTTCATCAACAGTCAACAAATCTGTGTTGTGTTTAAGTTCAGACTGAGCAATGTTGTCTCTGATGACCCATAAGAACCTGCTACCGTTTCCTTCCAGTATTTGACTCGGTACCTGATTGAACTTCAGAAGATTTGTTTGGATCCAGAACATTATTTTCTGTGTGCTGTTCATGTGACTAAAATCTCTGCGGTAAGCTGATGATTGCAGCAGTGAAGAGAAGGAAATTCACAAGACACCAAAAAATAAAGAGGATCTTACACAATGCTTGTTGGACAGAAACGATGGCTGTGTGCTCATTCTCGACTTTCCCGTCAGCCAGAAATAATGTATTAAGGAACAACAGTGTATGAATGACTTTATTCACAATGAGGGATTTTTTGTGTCTTCATTAATAACACTACATTCGATAGGAGGAGTAATAAAGAAGATATTGACGTTTGTGAATCATCATTATTAAAGTTACTGGTTTCAGAACGGTTTAGCGTATAGTAAACTGTACTCCTTATATTCGTCAACAAAAGATCACTGTGTGATTATTTTGCATATAATGAGCATGCAGCTATTTATAACCAAAATATTTGACCAAATGTGAGTGTAGATTAAAGACGCTGCACTGAAATGCGTCTTCTCATCTAAAAACCACAATGATATGATTGGTTCTTTCTTGCATCTCAAATGCATCTCAAAGCAAACCTAAGCTGTGGTTATTTTATAATAATCTGTCAGTATGTACAGTCAGTCCTTTTCAAGTTAGGGTCTATTGGACTATCAATAATATTATAAGTATTTTTGGTATTATTAGCTGATAGCATTATGTATGCACAGTGAATGGGTTGTCACAAGTGAAGGAAGCCAAGGTGTTGTTCACAAGAGGGGTTAGATTGTGTCAGATTCACCCTATTGTTGTTATATCTTGTATTAGTTTGTTATTTATCAGAAAACTAGTTGTCTTTAAGTGACTTGACAAGCCAACAGCATAGCAAGTAAGTAAAATAAGTAAGTAAGAGTAGATAAGCGTGGCCTCCTTGTGCTCATGTGACTTGTAATTAAATGTTCCATTCCCCCTTATCAGAAACGCAAGAGCATTATCAGCAGTAATTTAATGCTGCTGTTCCAACCAGCATACCATTACCTGTGCACACATACTGTGTGTTTGTGTGTGTGTGTGTGTGTGTGTGTGTGTGTGTGTGTGTGTGTGTGTGTGTGTTTACAGGGGATCCAAAGGTATGCTGTGTTTACATCCAGGTCTTACAGGGGAATGCAGGTTCAGACTTGCTGCTCCAAACCTGAAGGAGAAAGAAAGCTAGGCAGTTACTAGTGGAGCTAAGCCAGCCAGCCACAGTTCTAGGATTCATTCTCGTACCACTAAAGAAGACTTGGGAGCAGCTTTTAATAATGTGGACTGACATAGATACCCAAGTTGTTTCCAGAGAGGATACGTTTTTTCTATACCTGCATGATGTTCTTCGATAGTTTAAGCTGACCGAATGCTTTGCGAACTTTGTTGCCAGCTATCTGACTTTTTGTGTTTTGTTCCTGGACGGTCTCAAATGCTCAACTTTCAAATTGAGCCAAATGTTATAATGGAATAAGAAAAGACAAGGAAGGAGAAGGGCTTTACTCCCATCAGAGCATGCACAGAATCAGCCGGCTGTTTGGGATTTTCACCAGACCTCAGATTACCATGGAGTCTGAGGACTTGTCCCCTGCTCTCCAAACCTCTGCTGACATGTCCTGTACCCCTTTGTCCCCCAGCCCCTCTCCTCCACTCCCCGCCAAGACGATCTCCGATGAGTTACAGAAAGAACAAACTCCTCTGGTCCCACCTCGCATCCGGACACCCCAAATCCAAGAAAACACACAACAGTCAACTCAAGCGGACACTCACCCAGGTGTGTCTGAAAAGAGGTTGTCGCAACCTCCGCCTAATTCCAGTGAGTAATATAATCAGTCGTCAGAGTTTTAAGGCAGGATATGTTAATGAGATCACATTGTGAAGAAATGGTATAAGATAATGGACTGAGTAAGAGGACAACATACAACAAAAGTACACGTGACTGTAATGGTTCATTAGTTTCTTAGCCCCTAGGCCACAAGATCTTACCTGCTCATGATCCTGAACAAACCCCACTCTTGTTTTCCTGTTTAAATGTAATGCAGACAGAATTACATTAACCTCACTTTCTGCAGATAAACAGAACTTACTCTATAAATTGGGAATACCATAAAGTATACAAAAAGAAACTAAATTTTCCATCAATACCCAAATTAAGAACTGTATACTGTGAAAGCATAGAGCAGTATGAAACTTGAGAGGGTCTTACAAATATAGAGGAGAACCAGATTTGTATCAGACCTGTGCTTTTGCTCTGTTTAGGCAGAGGGAGGACATATGATGGGATCGAGCTGGTTACAGCTTGCATTATTTTTAAGATGATATTATCAGAGTTTCTCAGAAAACTTGTTGTTGTTGTTGTGTGCCCACAAGACTGATCAAATCTTAGGAATGTTTTCATAACTAAATATGATACGTCATTTTAGTAACGTGCAATGTATCATGTAATCTTCACAGTTCAGTCTGCTCCTGAGGGGATTTCAAAGTATGATCATCAGTTACTGCAGGTTTATCAGGTTTGTCTGTAGAGCGGACATCAAACATCCTATCAAACTTCTCTTCATTGCAGTCCTTTTTGCTGCTGGGAATAAACAGTTCAGGTGGTTTCAGTCAAACTTCAAGCTACTTCTTCTTTGAGGCAACTTTTTACTCATGCAATGAACGCATTTGACCTTTGACCTTAAACTCTTTTTCTAAATAGCCTGTGCAGGAGAAAACTGACCTTATAACAACTACAAAAGCACCTCAAAATGTGCTTAAAATAAACACTATGACCAAGAACACAGATTTCCCTTAACATCCCTCCCACCTCATTATGAGTTCAGGTGATCTTTGCTGGATGTGTCAATAATTTGTTTAATTAATTTAAGGTTACAGGTTACACAGTTTTATTTTGCTTACTTATATAAGTCCCTTATAGTTGAATTCCAGAAGTGTCACATGGCAAGTTTTGCTAAATTGATTCTCATACCTAAGATGCACATGTCTTTCTTGTAGGGTGTGCTACTTGTGTTGTTCCTACTACAAGGAGCTCTACATTTGCTCTGTTTATTAAAGATCAGAGACTTTGTGTCCTGTGTTTAATGAAACAATATCCAAAAAGTGTCAGAATTAATTGGTATTCTAAACTATCATGTGTGCTGGAGGGAATATGACTGTCTAATGTTTCTAATTTAGTATTTTTTGGTAAACTTGAAAAACCAGTTCTTGAAAGACACACCAAATAATAACCAGACACTTTGAGCTTTACTTCCCTGGCTATTAAGTTTATGTGTTCACAACAATAAACCAGTGTAGATCTGGATAAATGGAGAAGTGTAATCAGTCAAATCAGTACTGCTATTTGCAAGGTGTATCTAATTCCCTTACTGATGCTCTTATCCTACCAGTATGTGATGCATTTTCCAAGGATGACCTCTAGTGACCCCAAGAGAAAGACTGTACAAGTGTTGAGTCTGTTGATTGCATGTCAGTCAATAAAGGTTGCATCTAAATCAGATGCACCCTCTGTGAAGCATGTGTACAGAAGCACGAATTACAGTCATGTGAACAGATTGAAAGTCAATAATGCAGGGTTGAGTACTTTCTCATCTTGATTATACATCATGTTATTGTATGTTCCTTCTGTAGACAAAGTCACTTTTTACCTAGATCTAACTTATGCTGTTGAACTCAGGGTTGGATTCACTCGATGATGACTCTGACAACTACGAGGATCCAGACTTGTTTTACTCCGCTGTTCATCGCATAAACACTCCAGACAGGGTAAGCAAGAATGTTTCCTTCATTTACTCTCCTGCTCCTCTTCCTCTTCTTCTCCTGCACCCTGTGAATGAATTTGAATGGCTGTCTGCTCCTACAGGATATGTCCCTACAAGTACCCGGTCTGCCAAAGGGACGGTACAGCTCTTTGTGTAGTGACGATGAGCAGCTAGATGATGATGAGTGAGTCATGCATCAACACACAAACACACCATCAACCCAAAGCCAGATATTCACACTCTATTATTCAAGCACAATACAAGGAAACAAGCAACCATACAGACAGATTAGATATATAAGTCAATAGTGCAATCAACTGACTGCGTATAAATAAGGATGACATGCCTCTATTTCTGATTGTAGGAATATGAGGCCAAAATACTGATGCAACAGGTGCTGACATATTGCGCTGGTGACAGCCAGGCTTTGCGTAAAAGCATTCTGGCCATGGTGGCAGAGTGGACACTCTTGGTGATGAACAGTTCATCTGGGGGCGTTTTTACATTCCATTCCATTGTTTCATACAGTACGAAAATGATGTTACTAGTGTGAAAGCAGCAGAACAAGAAGAAAAAAGAAACAAGCCTGGCATCCCTAGAGAAACCAACAATGAATCTCTCTCCAGCCTTCCTGCTTCAAATTCTACATGAGCACCACATACTTGTGCGTCGATGTGTCCGTGTTGCGGGCAGTGCGGTCTCTCTGATAGCCGGTCACCTGCTACGATCTCTGCTTACTTTTCCACAGAGATTCAGAGCATG
This sequence comes from Notolabrus celidotus, assembly GCF_009762535.1. Taxonomy (NCBI): domain Eukaryota; kingdom Metazoa; phylum Chordata; class Actinopteri; order Labriformes; family Labridae; genus Notolabrus; species Notolabrus celidotus. The sequence goes on from NC_048285.1 coordinate 13,279,580, forward strand.
TCATGTTAATCTGCAGCTGATATATGTTGCTGTTTATCATACAGACATGATTACAGGGAAGAATAAAGAGAAGGAGATGAAATACACGGCCGATGTGCGGCCAATGTCCGGGATCCCGGAAGTGATGTTAATGCGGGAAACACAATGCCGCCGAGCAGACCAATCACAGGGCTTGCGGTCTGCGACGATTCTACGGGTAGTTACATTTTGGATGAGGTGCACGTCAGCTATGTGAGTAGGCCCCTGCATAGGTACAGGAGCTACGCGGAAAGAGTGACCTATAGGTTTAAAACCTGTACTGCAGCCAGTCTCCAAGGGGAGGTCCGAATATTTTGTCTTCACTTTTGGGGAGCTGTTATATCATCTGTCTTCTTATTACAATCTTCAATATATTTTCAATACATAAGGGCATGATGCTACTCTTTCAATCTAGGGTTGTAGCGTTTACTTACATTTTCCTTGAATGCTAAGATGGTAATGACATTCTGACTATTAGCTCACTTGATGCATTCAGCAGTTATGGTCTTAATGTGGGTCAGAGGGTGATATACCTGTGAATGAATGTTTCACAGTTCTGGCAGTTAATGATTGGTGTACTCAGCTTTGAAGGTTTTGGAGTCTGAATGAACAGGAATGCCCTTAAAGAATACCTTCATCAGTTCTCTGCATGTGAGAGTGCCTTCCATTACAGATAAGGTTCCTCCACATGCTTTATTCCAATTGAAAAATAAAACACAAAATAAAAGACTCTTTGGTTTCTGTTTCAAACAACAATAAGTGAAAGGTTTATTTATTGGAAAAAATACATCAGCATTATGCAAAGGTGAATATACATTTTTATGACTTCATGTTTCTTCATCTGCTATTTTTTGTCTCTCCAAAGGTCCACCCTATGGCAGGATGAAGTCCTGAGCAACTTGCAAGGCAGCGTCTACCTGCCAAAGTCCGGCAGACTGGCTCAGACAGCCAAAGAGGACAACTCTCAGCTCGCTGCTGTCATCAAGATGGGCTGGCTGGACAAGAATCCACCCCAGGGGTATGAATGACAACACATGTAAACACAGTTCTGAGGTCGTGCTGCAAGAGTATATCAAACAACATTCCACACAGTTTAAGTACCAAGCATGACATTATTGCAGAAGATCAAGGTATGGTTCTATTGTGGGCTTCTTAGTCATGCTTGTACGTCCAACACAAGATTTATAAATCAAACTAAATTATTTAACATTATTCCACTGAATATTCTGTGCATAAAATAAAAGGTGTACCATCAGTTGTTAGAATACAAACGGTAATAAATAATAATACTATCACATGAAAAACACTTAAAAGCTTCCCAGCTTAATATAGTGACACCTCTTTCCTATTTCCTTTTGTATTCAAAGTGAAAGAAATATGAGCTTAATTCCGCCTTTTTAATATATTTGTTTGTGTTCTTGTACACAGGGCCCTTTATTATCAGAGGCGATGGGTAAAGTTGGATGTTGACTACCTGAGATACTTCGACAATGACAAGGTAAACACACACTGACAGCAATTTCCCTCATGTCAACACATTGGTCTTTTACGGAGATCTGCGTAAAATGGGAGACAAGATTTACTGCACAGGTACATCCAGTTTAGCATCCAGTCATGTCCTGTCCACATCAACTCAAGCCCACACTGTTAGGCCACCACTGCCTTCAAAGGCAGAACCACATCTTCTGACAGCAGCCAGCCACGGTGTCAAAATATGGCTCCATGTATACAGGAAGGAAACAGGGCAGGAACGTATTCTGTAGAAAGCTCATGGACTTGAGGGCATGATCAATAGTAACAGATATGTACTTTAAATTATATTAACAGTGGGGCATTTGTGTCACTTTGGACAGCTTTCTGTGTTCACAGCACATACATGTCGTGCAGTCTGTGAATTTTCTGATGTGAGAGAGGCATGGGGCAGACACTACAATGCTTCTGTGTGTTCAGCCTTCAGATACATGGATACATCAAACACTATCACACAAACACACTCATTCACTTCCTGCATGCTTTGCATAATATATATATATCAAATAGCTTATTTGTGACTGTGTGATGTGTTATAGGAGGTGTATTCTAAGGGCATCATCTCTACTGCCTTCGTCACTAATGTGAGCAGTGTGGGAGAGCTGAAGTTTGAGGTCGTCACTAACAACCGGACATTTATCTTCAGAGCTGAAACTGAAAGTAAGTGTGTTTAATGTGGTCTGAGTGTGTGTCCCTACACGCATAGAAATGTATATGCTTCTGTTTGTAGTGCAACATTTGAACATATATTTTAGATTTATATCGCGAGCCTAATAGCCTAATTGCCGAAGTCATATTTTAAGGTTTTCAGAAAAATAGAAAAAATCTAATTTTTCAGCAAACACATGCAAATTTTCTTAAAAGTTTCTTAAAAAGATAGGACACAACAAGGACCACAGAACAAATAAAAGTGATATTGGCAAATCCTGCAGAAAATCTGCCATGACTCAGGCATTTTTACGCATACATACAGTACATCTACATTACAGTACTTACATTTTCCCTTACATTTCTCCTTCCAACCTTAACCAGTCTATTAAGTCCCACTCAGGAGCTGTGTGCATTTTCACAATGTTTATTGATGAGGGAGGTTGTCATAGTACTGGTGGGCCACTCGTGGTAGTACTGGCTCCTTTGCCCACACCTCATTGAATTTCCTGATAGTAATTAGTACTTTACTGAATTTCTCCCCAGGATAAATAAAGTATTTCTCATTCTGCCATCTTGTAATTAATGGCAAAAAAGCTTTAGTCAAATAGATGACTTAGGCAGAGAGTAATTATAATGAGTGTAACATGCACTCTGTTTGGCTGAGGATATAGCCACTAAGGCACAGTGAATCAGCAGTGTTAGGAGAGTAGAGTCAGGTAGATATCTCAATTTGGCCAAAATATGACTTAGGCAATTATGATATGCATCTGTCTGATCTGCTATAGAAAACATGTTGATTCATATTTTTGCTTGCATGTCCATCCAGATGAGAGAAACGACTGGGTGACTGTACTGCAGGACTGCACCAGGGGGCGCCAGACACGCAACACCATGTGCCCTGGCTCACCTTTGGCCCCAGACTATCAGGGCCATCTGGAGCTAAGGGGGTTACGCTCCAAACTTTATACTGTTGTCGCCTTAGATAAAGTATTCCTTTACAAAAACATTGAGGTAAGCAGCCTATGTCTGTGGTTTCAGATAAATGCAAGATGTAAATCCCCCACTTAATTTAAGGCTATTCAGTTTGTGAGTATGTTTGGAAGGAATCCCAGTGTTATTGAAGCAGTAGATATCATGTAGTTCAGAGTAAAGGAATCCAAAAGCATCTCTTGACCCATAAAAACAACAAAGAATATGTCATTAAAAAAAACAACTGCGTTCCCATAACATAGAATATTAAAAAGTGTTTTAAAAGTTTTAAAGGGTTATTTAAATTTTTTAGACCTAGAACCAACTGACATCACTGTCTAAAGTTGAGGTTAGACTTTTCTATAAACTGCGTTTAATTTTTGTAGCCTGCTATACATCAATAAAAACATTTAAAGCTTATCGAATATGGACATTTATATGATATTTAAACAAAAAAATTGTGCCAGTAACCCACACAAAATGTGTTTGTTGTGTTTTTTCCCTGCAGGACTATCGGATAGGAGTTGGTATCACATCCATTGAGATGAACGTAGGAAATGTTAAAGAAACCGATCGCCGTACCTTTGATCTCACCACACCTTACCGCATATTCAGGTATTGCATGCACACGATAATGCAATGATGCAACTCACACATACACAGAGACAAACACAGAGACACAAACATTAACAGGCTGTCCTCATCATATGAATACTTTGAAGACACTCTTGAACAGACAGTGTGCTTTGTGTTATACATACAGTATTTTATCCTCTGTAAGGGAAACTGTGCATAAACATATTTGTGAGAACTTTAATTTGTGTTTTTATATCTCAGCAAAAAGGATTCAGGTGTAAATATTATTTATCTTTATTGTGAGTCAGATTCAGGCTGACTCGCTCTAAGTGCTCAGATACTAACGAGAAATGAGATCATGTTATTTTAACTAAGAACTCCCACCATCCAACCATCCTCAGAGTCCTCAGCTGGACATCTTTCGAGGACGTGAAAAGCCCTTTGTATGAGTGAGTGTGTTTGTGTGTGTGTTTGAAGAAGGCTGAGGGAGAAGTGTTGTTGATGTGGTGTGTGTGGTCTTTTGGCTGATGGTGTCAGGCCTGCAGTGCAAGAGCTCAGCATGACAGGATGGTGGAGTCTGAAAAGGCTTGTGTATTTGTATAAGACTTGGACAGTGAGTCAGTGTGTGTCTCAGTCTGGTTGTGTGTTTTTCTTACTCTCGTCTGTGGGAAATGTTTGCATGTGTATTTTGAGGAAACAGAGAAGTGTCATGTTGTTAGAAAAATGAGAAGAGGAAGATATTCTTGTACAGTTTCCAGTCTTGGACTCAAATATATTTAGCAAAGCACGGATTCAGAACTCGGTGGATTATGAGCATTAGGACGCACGCAGGAATAACAGCCTGTTGCATTTCTTAAACCTGCGAGTTGTCATCGATAACTTAATGTCAGCGTTAACACTCGGACGCATGTGTGTCACTCTTCGCAGCTTCATCGCAGAGTCTGAGATGCTGCGGGAGCAGTGGGTGGATGCCATGCGGGATGCGATAGGTGAGGCCTTGTCGAACAGCGAGGTGGCCGATCGGATATGGGTGGAGCCTAGCAACAGTGTTTGTGCTGACTGTGGGGCTCTAAAGCCTGAATGGGCTGCCATCAACCTGTGTGTGGTGATCTGCAAACGATGCGCAGGTTTGTGTGCTTTGAGTTCCTTTGTAACTTTGCTTTAATGTTTGAGGTCCATGCTCTGTCAGACATCAACGAGGGGATTCTCTGTTTAACACATTTTTTGCTGTCAGCTTGTTTTTGAGTATCATTTACTTATGTATTAGAAATGTATTGAATTGTATGTGGATATATTCTCCTTTTTGCTGTTTGTTTGTTGTATGACATTGATAACGAAGTCTTCTCATCACCATCATCAGTCTTTCTAAAGTGTGCATGGCCAACATGTTGTGGAATTTCACAGTGCTGTGACACAGTCAGGATGTAATTTGTCTTCTTGTGTGTGTGTGTGTGTGTATGTGTGTGTGTGTGTGTGTGTGTGTGTGTGTGTGTGTGTGTGTGTGTGTGTGTGTGTGTGTGTGTGTGTATGTGTGTGTGTGTGTGTGTGTGTGTGTGTGTGTGTGTGTGTGTGTATGTGTATGTGTATGTGTATGTGTGTGTGTGTGTGTGTGTGTGTGTTGACATGTTTCAGGAGAGCACAGAGGTCTGGGTCCAAGCATCTCAAAAGTTCGCAGTCTGAAGATGGACAGGAAGGTTTGGACAGAGGAGCTTGTACAGGTACATACAGATACACAAACACTCTATCTAACTGAATAAGTTAAAGACCTGCAGGGTTTAACATGAAGCAGGATTAGAGATTTGGGCCTCAGACACTACGTTTTTAAGTTCCCCGAAGCTAGCTCTCTTTTTACATGCCTAGCTCACCACTGTAACTTACTCTGTACTCCTAACCTGGTCTAGACAAGGTTTTGTCCAGAGTTGCAGCTTAAAACAAATCTCATTTATTAAAGCCTGCTGATGTCCTCTGCAGGTTATATAGATCATAAGTGGCTGTAGTATGTGAATTTGTTGAACTGTAACCTGATGTTTTTGATGACAGAAAAAAGATTTGCAATTACAGTCACACACAGTATGCTTTGCATCATGGCATCCCACATGCATTTAATTCAATTTCTATTTAATTCCATTAGTCATGAATATAATACCCCTCCTCCACCCCCTTCCTCTTGTTGTTTCCTGTTTGCTTCAGATGAAATTAACACTTAAGATTTCAGCAGATCATCTGTACAGTTAAAAAAAAACGAAAAGAGCACACCATCTATGATTATATCAGAGTAAGGTTTACGTTCAGTCCTTAAATCCTGCAGATTCCATTTAATACAGCTGGTTTTGGTGCAAAAAACACAGCTGATAGAATGAATCTGTCTTTTGATAAACATTATGGACTAAGTCTGATTAATAGACTAATTTGATTTCTATTTAGCCAAATGAAAAAAAGGATTGTGTCTTTATGAAGTGAAGGTATCTAAAGTAACTGTAATTTCTGCCTCACACTGCTGAAATGATGTGTATCATCTTTTAATGCTTCAGAGTTGTACTGTGTGTAGCTGTCACATTAGAAATAAACTATGGCACTCTGCCTGTAATGTATGAAAAAAATCATTACATTCATTTATGAAGTAATACAACATTTTTCTGGAGGATTCTTTAATTTTTTGTCCAGCAGGAATCACCACAATATATCTTTTTTTTCATCAACTCTTCTCACCATGGGGTCTGACTGAAGCAGACAGCAGGTGATCGTTCCTTTTTGTCCACAAGCGTCAAGGGAAAAGATAAATGCCCCTTTTCATGTGAGCACGCACAGAGCCTGAGGTAGTTTACAGAGAAAATCATGACCAGCTCTGTGATGCTCGATTTATCTCACTGGGGCTTACTCAAACAAAGCCAGGGTATGATGAGCTTCATGGTATTCTACCCTGGTCATCTGAAGTTTGTTTTTTGGTGTTTTCATACACAAAGAAGACATACAATCTTATTGTATTCTTAGAAATAAGCCCTCTTAAAAATCTAAAATGTAATTTATAAATGACCATTTTTGTGGATGATGTGTGTGGGGGCTTGTGTTCTATTGTTATTTCTGATTTAGTAGTAGATTATTCCGTTTGAGGTGGCTGCAACCTGGGAGTGACCTTTGACAGCAACTTAACCTTTGAAAAACATATAAATAACATCATCCAGTCTTGCTTTCATCACCTAAGGAATATTGCCTGGATAAGATCAATGCTGACTTTTAATGACACACAAACCATTGTTCATGCTTTTATTTCTTCTAGATTAGATTATTGTAATGGGCTTTTAACAGGTTTAACTTAAAAATCTATCAACAGATTACGGTTGCTACAAAATTCAGAAGCAAGACTTTTAACTAAAACCAAGAAGATAGAGCACATTACTCCTGTTTTAATGACCCTACACTGGCTGCCCATTGCTTTTAGAATAGATTTTAAGATTTAACTTATCATTTTTAAAGCACTTCATGGCCTGTCCCCTGAGTATATACAGTTGTGCTCATAAGTTTACATACCCTGGCAGAATGTATGGTTTCTTGGGTAGTTTCTGTTGTCTTTATGGTATAAAAGAGTAAACACAGTTGTTTGATAAAAAATTTGCTTCACCCAACCACTTACCATGAGTGGAAAAAAAGTTTTTCCTCTTATCCTTCATTTTCTCTGAAAAAATGGCCAAAAAAATCACAAATTCTGCCAGGGTATGTAAACTTATGAGCACAACTGTATGTGATTTGCTGTCACCCTACCAGCCCAGGTGCAGCCTCAGATCCTCAGGCAGGAACCTCCTTAAGGTTCCCGTCACAAAGTTTAAATCTAAGGGCGACCGAGCTTTGCTGTGCAGGCTACACGACTGTGGAATGACCTGCCTGAGGATCTCAGGCAAGCTGGATCAGTATCTTCTTTTAAATCATAGCTGAAAACAGATTTTTACTGAAAGGCCTTCCTATAATATTGTTTTATCCAGGATTCTACATTTGTTTTTAATCTACTTTTATTCATGTTTTTCTTTTAATCACTCTTTGTTTTTATTTTGTTTTACTCATTTTAATTGTCTTATTGTTTAAATTGCTTTTAGTACTTTCTCTTTTACTCTTTATTCAGCTGTTCCTCTTAAATTGTCTTGCCAGCTCATATACCCCCCCTTCATGCTTTGTTCTTTTTATTGTGTATTATTATTATTATTATTATTATTATTATTATTATTATTAGTAGTAGTAGTATTATTATTATTATTATTATTATTATTATTATTATTAAATTATATTCATTACACACAATAAGGGGGATATTAACAGCTCTGCTCCATACAGTTGAAATGAAAGTAGTAATATAAAAAATGTGCATACCATACATACTGCTCAGGTTATCTTGTCAGGACAAGGCACAAATCCTGACCAATGTACAAACTTTCATCACTCCCTCGTTGACCTGAACCTACATATCTCAATCTCTACCTCTGATGCAGGTGTTCCTCCTGCTAGGTAACCAGCGGGTAAACAGTTTCTGGGCAGCGAACGTCCCACCAAGTGAAGCCTTATCTCCTTCAAGCTGCAATGAAGAGAGACGACGCTTCATCACCAACAAGTACCGCCAGGGCAAATACAGGAAGTACCACCCTTTGTACGGAAACCAGAGAGAGCTCAACAATGTAAGTTAACAACTGTTTTGATTGGTTGCTTTTGTTTGCGTTACCCTATGGTCTGGATTAAAGTCTACACACTGTGCATGGCAAATTCCTTCAGAATTAGTCAGCACACCTTGGGACAGAGCAGTAGGGAGGATTTAAAAGGAATTGAGATTGTTGGTTTAGCAATCTAGTATGACTCAGTGACTTAATTTGGTCACATTCAGACACCTCCTCTGCTGATTGTAGTATTGTAGTCACTTTTTCTTTACAATGCAGGACTTTTTCATCATCTGCTTATGCATATGTCCAATTTTAGGGTCACAGCCTTAGTTGTTACTTGATAATGCAAGTGTCCAGGCATGTACACACACCACACTGCACATCTCACTATTGTGCTCACTGTTAGTCAGACAGTGACTAAGATTCTAAAAATAAAGAAGCAACCGTACATTTCTGTACTGTTCACTCAGATAGATAGACTTCTTGGCAGAATATCAACGTAACAGACTTATGACAACAGTTAAAAAGAAGACAAAGGAATTTTACATCTTCAGACAATATAGTTGTCAGTGAGACGTGCTTGTGGGTTTAAAGTGAGCTATACAAAGAACTGATTTGAACTCTTTCTGTTAGAGTCAAAACCTGGTCCCTATTTTTACCAGTTTGCTGGATCTCTGATTAAGTCTGGCATGCATGCATAGTCTGCCAAGTGATTATCTTAATAACTGATGTCCAGAGCCACAGACAGAGTGATGTTAGTGCAGGTCAATCTAACTTACTCAGATGGCTTCACAGTCTTGTGAGCTCAGAGATGGTGTTATAAACCAAGCAGTGGCCTCTGTGTCGGGGAGACTTTACAATTAAGTTTTAAAGTTGTAATACCTCAAGACAACAGCCCTTTAAAGATGGAAAATAAGGGTGCCTGTCTTTGGGAGTTCAGAAAACCCACCCACCTGTTGTGATGATTAAATTGTTCTGTGAAAATTGTTAGCAGGACCTCTAGAAACAGCTTTTTAAAGCCACAGTCAGAGGTTATATGTATGCTTGCTTTGCAGTGTGTGGTAAATGTCACAGTGTTCAGACCCTGTTTGGTCACTCATTAGCTGCTTAACCCAGTTACTACAAACAATGTGGACTGCTCAGAGACATACTGAGTGTGTTGGTGAGTCACATTAAGCACCTGACTGCTCGTACTATTTTTCCTCCCTCAAGCATTCAACCTTGTCCGTGTGTGTGTTTGAGTCACTGTGTTTTGGATGTACAGAAAGAGATAATGAAGTTTTCTTATTACACACACACACACACACACACACACACACACACACACAAACCCACATAAATCACTATAATCATGGTTAAACTGTATTTGCTCAGCTTCCTTCAGTCCATGTTATCTTTTCCTGGTACTGCTCTCAGATTTCCACCTTAGATTGTGACCTCTGGGTGTTATATACTCCAACACAGATATCTAATGATTGCTGATCTACCTGTTCCTCTGACCTGGATTTTATGCTTGAAATATTTCTTCACTAATGTATTCAATTAGGTGTGTCTGAAGTATGAATAGGAATGCAGAAAACAAAAAGCAGTCCCAGTATTTGATAATCCTTGACCTTAAAGCAGTGTAAGTGTGAGTTTGAAAGCAGGAGAGAACCCTGTGTTTGTGTCAGTTAAATACCTGCTCCTGGCTTTTTATCCCCACTTTTCTGCCCTCCTTTTCCTCCTTTGATTTTCTTTTTTTTTTCTCAATGTGACATCACTACTCACTGCTTGAGCAGGAATGTGCTGAAACCCCGCCTCTCCCTCTCTTCTCCTCCTCATTGTTTGGCCGGGGACTGCCGAAGAAAGTTGATCTCTTCTCTCCTGGCTCTCTTTCTTGTTTGTAAGTGGCTGGTATTCCCTTAACTTACTGGCAGAACTGAACATCAAAACGTCGGACTTTCTTTGCCTTTGCGACCCAGTATGTTTGTGTCTAAGTTAACCTTCAAACTGAGGAGAGCGTGAAAGGAACTGAAAACTTCCAGGTAAGTTTGTGTGTTCAGTCAGCTGTAGGAGAGGGAAGTGTAAGAGAGTGTGTGTGTGTTTTTTGAATATTATTTCTTTGAAGAATGTGTGTTTTGATGAAGTAAAAAGTATGTATGTGTGTCAATGAACTTTGGCTTGGTGACAATGATTTCAGCATGGTGGCGCAAACCACATTTAACTGTTTTCAGGGCATAGTTCAATTGTGTGTCCATGAACTCTGCTATGCTATAGCTCGATGCTGAGTGAGTACATTAGACTTATTGTGCGTCTGTATGTTCTTCGCCAGAGTGGGCTGAGACACGTTAGTATGCATATTTATGTGTGTGTAGGCATGTTTGGGAGCCTTCTTTGCATTTTGGGCTGCTTTTCCATCTGTGCTTGTGTGTGTGTTTGTGTGTGTGCATGTGTTCTCTGTGTGTAGCCAGAGTAGAAGATATGCTCACCTCTGTCAATGGACATCATTGTGCTCCTCACTCACTCCCTCCTTGCTTTGTTCTCACTCCCTCTTGCTCTCTTTCTTCTTCCCCTTTCAGCACAAGGTAGTCAATACGTTCCACAGGTTTTCATTTGTTTATTGGATCTCTCGCTCTCTTGCAACAACATAGTGTTCATGACAGATGTGTTAGAGCATGCAAACAGCTCAGAACGTCTTGGGGGAAACTCATTTGATTGCTTTTGTTTCTTGGAGGCCATGGATTCTGCATGTTCATCTCGTCTGTACTAGCAACTCTTTTCAGACCCTCTTCATCTAGCATTGTTTTGTTGTGTGGTGTACATTGTGTGTTTGTGAGAGAGAAGACAAGCCAGTGAGTCAGGGGATATGCACCATAGATGTTGGTCAGAATAAATAAGTGTAGTAGCACTGAGTTATTTTTACACAGACAGTATTTTAGCAGGAGTGTTAAGTTTTTAGGACACCAAGTAAAACCTAAAACAGAAAACCTTTAATACTGTATTTTGTTAAAACACAGCTGTATTACTCTAAAAGGTTCTCATTCTCATTCACTGTGACACCATGTTACACTATACGTCTTTTTACACACAATATCTTCCCAACTTCTTCACCACTAGAGACTGCTTCAATCTTTTTGAGCTTGTGCCTGTGTTGACTGCAAAATGGTGCCAACCAGAATGCTTTTGGCTCTTATTTTAAGGAACTGACATAGCAGAGAGGCTGTTGTAAAAACTTTTTATGGGCTTGTTTTTGTGCTTTTATAGTTTGGGAAATTGGCTTTCCATACAAGAAAAGCTCCAAGCTCCATATCTCACTCTTTTTTAATGTTTTTGTGTCTGCTCCCTGCTGATCCTCGTTCTTTTGTCTCATCATTCATCCCTTCTCCATCTGATTCCTCTCATTTCCTCATTCATACCATAGGATTTAAACCCCTTCTGAGAATGGATCTGGTTACTTGATCAATCCCCGAGGTTTTTCCTTTTTCTTTTCCTTTTTGTATGTTTTTCCTTTATGTCATTTTCATTCTCCTCTTCTTCATCTGTCTGGATTTTCACCTCCATCTCTCTCTCCCTCTCTCTCTCGCCCTGTAAACGGTTTCTGTTGAGGTAATGATGGAACGTATGTGGATAACCACTTTCCTCATCTGGATTTGATATATATGAGTGTACACACACACATATATAAATGTGGGTGTGTCCTTGATTGGAACTTCAGTTTTTGCTTAAATGGAGAAAGCAGACTCTGCACTCTGCTCTCTGCTGTGTGTGTGTGTGAGTGTGTGTTTGTGTGTGTCATAGAGGGTCCGAGAGTGTAATGTTAAGTTAGAAGCCAAGTACAATCAGTCTCTGATGAATGTGCCTCACCGAAATGCTTTCATCTTCCTTTCACAATATTTTTCTTTCTTCTACATCTCTCATCTATTTCTCTTCCTCCACTTCTGTCCTGTATAACAACTGAGGCCAGATGGAGAGCTATGATTTCAGACACACCCAGATACAATCTCTCTGTCTCTCCCTCTTCTTCTCTGGGGAAAACTGGGAAAGATTCTTGAATTCCCTTCTCCTTTCTCTCCTTCTCTGTGTATGTGAATGTGTGTATGGGTGTGTGTTACTCGGTTTCATAGGCAGCAGATGTTGGAGGGCGTGAGGTCTTCAAACAATCAGACCCATTTCCTCATCCTACTCTGTCCTGATTGGCTTTGGTGAGAAGACTCATGGTTGGTGGTCTGCACACTACGGGACACTGACCCATATTTGACATGGCTTTCACATGTCTGTCCACCTGTAACATGGGAGGCATGGTTTTAATAATTTTTTAGTGTAACACAGATTTATAAGGATTTGGAATATTTCATGACATCACTCTTCTCTGTGCATGTTTGAAGTAATGAGCTGATTCTGAGCTGTGTTGTGCCTGTTGTAAAATTACTGTGTGTCAGGAGAGGGCGAGACCTGTAGCATGTTGGCTAATGTTAGCCTACAGGGTTGATCTGAGTTATTGATTGTCTAGCATGTTGCATTAACCTGCAAGCAAAACAATGTAGTGAGGGGAATGTGATTGTTAAAGTGGATACAACAGGAGGCAAATAAGCAGCAAATATATAAACCAGGATTAGCCAATGTTTCTATTTACAGGGTTTACTTTTCCTAGATTTCCAGCTGCGTTTAATCTTTCAGACTTGTTAAAACAAAAAAAACGGAGGTTCATTTTCATTAATGTGAAAGACAAAGTGTATTAAATGATAAACAAAAGTAAGACTCAAAAAGAAGAGAGAAAGAGAACCCAGGAGGTATGCAGAGAAGTGTTTCCCAGGCAAAAAAAAGTTTAGTGCCAGATCACAGCAGATCAAGGTGGAAATACAAAAGTCCAGGGATCAGAACTCTGTCAAGCACATGGTTTTCCCATTGATCCAGTTTTCCAAGATCCTGTGCCAACTTACCGGCTCTTGTGTTTTTTTCTTCCTGCTGCTCTTTCATGATGCAGGTATTCAGACTTTAATCTTAAACCCTTTGAACTCTCTCACTTCTCTGTTTTCACTCTAGTTGGACTTGTTCCCCCTTCAGTCCTCTATCTCCTCTTTCTCTAGACTTTAAAAGAGTTTTCACTACCTGTCCCATCCTCATCTCCTAATTCACAATGATCGGCTTTTTTTAAATGCCAAAGGACACCTATGTGACATTTTTTCCCTTGGTATAAGCATTATTTGTCACAAACTATAGAAACTGAAAGTTGAAAAGGACTGAAACAATTTGGTATTTTGTCATTTTGATTCTGTGTGTGTGTGTGTGTGTGTGTGTGTGTGTGTGTGTGTGTGTGTGTGTGTGTGTGTGTGTGTGTGTGTGTGTGTGTGTGTGTGTGTGTGTGTGTGTGTGTGTGTAGGGGTTTCTTGTGCAATTCTAATCTTTGTTAATTTGTTTGTGTGGATGTGTGTGTAGAGGCTCAACAGTGCTTAACCAGAGGAGGGGCTCTGTCTGTGTGTGTGACAGAGTGCTGAGGAATTTCTCAGTCAGGTCCAGAGGAGCTTATTGGTTTTAACAGAAGACAGACGTGTGTGTGTCTATGTGTGTGTGCCTGTGTGTGTGTAACTGCATGAATCTGACTTGTATTCCTCAGCTGTAAAAACATTGCATCCCCCTTTTCTCAGTCATAACATCTTCCCTATCGGCCCCTCCTCCTTCCTCTCTCTTTTGATTTGGACGCGCCATAATTGGGCAAACTATTATTTCATAGCTTTCAGTTAAACTACAATGTGAAGAGAGCGGTTTAGTTTCATTCTTGAGATTGTTGTCACAGATGGAAATCTGTATTTAGACTAGTATAGTAGTGTTTCTCACAGATTAGTCTAACTCAAAGCTATCTGAGTGAAGATGATTATCCTCTTCCACAAACTAAAGCAGAGGCCGTACATTTGTACTACTACATACTGTTATTTATTCTTCTCGAGATGTTAGCACCTGTGTGTTCATCTTTCAACAAGTGATGCGTTGTTGTTTTTTCACACATCTTTGTGCTTTGTCCTCTTTTTTTTTTGCACATTCAAAAGTTGTCATTGACCGGATGCAATGGGGAAGTAGGAAATGTCTTTGGTGTTCCTTCAGTGAAACAAAGAGAAAACCTTAATGAATCAAACTCTTCAGTACAACTTAATTACATGACATGAAACTAAATATAATCTCTATCTTGATGTGATTGTGAAGTCAACAAAAAGAAAGAAAAGATTTTCTCAGTTGCTTTATGTTTGCTTTCAGTTCAGTGTTCATGTTTCCAGTATTCTCCTGACATGAGGCAACAAGTTCATGGGGATTTGCAGAATAATCTCAGCAAACTTGCTGCAGGTTGCTTTGTTATTAAATGTGCATACAGTGGATTTAACAGCAGCCCAACAGTTGGCACATGATTGAGAGAACCTGTCGGTAGTTTAATCATTATAATAACCTCCACAAATCCCTAAATCCCCCAAATAATTACTTTTTTCTCTTTTTATTAGAAGTGTAGTACATTTGTTTCTCAACAATAACAACGAGACATTGCATCATTTCTGCTCTACAGCGGTGTTGACAGGCATTGGCATCAGAAAGCTCATTACACTGTTGCTGGTTCTGGATCAGGTTATGAAGAATTACTGCTCTCATGCACTGATTTCGACCTCAGCTGTTTCCTCTGAAACAAAGCTGACAGAGAATCACATGACTCTGTTAAATACAGGTCAGCAACTCCGGGACCAGAGTACAACAATCATCACTTTATTATCATGGTAGCTTCTTCATTCTGTTATTCACAGGAATCACTGTATTCCTCCCTTGAAGACAATCTTCTGTCTGTGTTGATCCAGTTTATTCCACCGCAGGGTTTCATATGAACACAACAGTATCACGACTGCTTTCAAATAGTATGCTTTTAATGCTTAGCAGCTTTTTTTGTGCATGAGGATTTACTTCACTATTCTGACTTTTCCTCCCTCCCTCCTTCCCCCTAGGCTCTCTGTATAAGTGTGCAGTGCAGTGATGTTCTGGAGACGTTGAGCCTGGTCTTCTGCGGTGCAGATGTAAATTGTTCAACTGGTATGGCAAGTTGTCCCTCCCCTCTCTCCCTGGCCAGCGCACACTCACAACTCCTGCAGGCTGAGTTAATCAGCCACAATCTCAACACAGGTACAGTATAACTGTGCATGCACTGGGTCATGTATAAACTAACAGGGTTGAGCAGTGATGTGATACAGATCTGATCTGATTGTAATCTGGGGTAGTATCCATGTAAACTTTACACAAAGATCTATATTTAAGCTCTATGTCGGTAATTATGTGGAGACTTAAACAGTTTTCCCTAGTTTGTCTTGGACGTACAACAGTTGTCCCAGTTACGTTTGTTTCCAGTAAAAATTATCTTACTGAATGTTACATAACCCAACACACATTCCTGCCATACTGAAGAGTGTTTTGGTTATTCACAGTAGCCCTTTAACTATGCCAGTACCCCTATTTGAAGTAGATGACAGCCTATATGAGTGGTTTTGCACAACACTATATTAAACTTTGTCAATTGTTCTCTCCTTCAGAGCTGCCGCGGTCAGAGGTGGGCGGGGACATGGAGGCGCTACATTACTTACCACAACCTTGTGTGTCTCACAATGGCTTCCTGTTCAAGACTGCATCCATGGCTCGGGCTATCACAGAGCGCAAGTCCAGAGAGGGTATTTACAGACGCCCCACACTTTATCTTACATGTATTTACTCCACAGTGACAGAAAACACTAACAATGAATAGATAGTGTGTCTGTATAGACATGCTGTAAACAAAGAAAACACACAGTAGGATCTGTACATGGAATTTGTACAACCATGATTGTTGAATCTTTATTTGTTCCTTTGTGTAGAGTTCAGTCGTCGCTGGTGCACGCTGAATGATGGCACCTTCAGCTACTATGAGAGTGACAAAAACTCAAACCCTAACGGCGCTCTGAAGGCTTCAGAGATCGTCTGCCTGGCTGTTGATGCCCCTGAGAAACATGGGTATGCACACAAACAAACACAGAAATGTATCTCCCTTAGTACTTTGTCTTAAAATCCTATAATAATCAAAAACAGATATAAAGTATACTGCTGTGATTATTTAGAATGAGCTGTAAAATGTTTCCTCATGCATGTCTAGGCTCTTGAACACAGCTACTGTTTCTAAATGTCCTCTCTGTCTCACCCACTCGTGACCTCTCTCTCTAACCCTCAGGTATGTCCACGCCTTTGAACTCTACTCGGAGTCAGAGCGTATTTACCTGTTTGGCACTGATGACCCAGACAGCCACAAGGAATGGGTCAAGTCTATTGCTAAGGTAACCAACAATAAATAAAAAAACATGGGTTCATTCCTCCTTCTTCCTCAGATGGACCTTTACATATAGAAAAAAAGATATGACATTGTAACTGTTTAACTTTGTTTAGTGAGACAAGGAGAGCTTGTACAAGTGTGAGATTTACAGCTGGAGCTGTGTAGATGTGGGAAAGCTATGAAGAGCTATGCTGCGTGGTCAGAACCAGGCTGGCGAATGCTGACTTGTTTCCTGTGATGCTTATTTTCCTTCTGAGCAGATGAGATAACTGTCAGCTGCATGATGGTGTGAAACAAACAGTTACTTTGATCCTCTGTTGAAAGCCAGTATATGCTTTATAGTGACACAGAAGCAGCTAAGTGTGTTCGTAATTTTCTGCGTTCAGCAATCCCTTCCTGTAGAGTCGTTGTAAAGAAGCTTAAACCTCTTAACAACTTCATTTGCAGTGCTTTTCCGGACTTCAGTAATAACACCAAAGTGGTTAAATCCTCAGCAAAAGAGAAGGAAAAAACAATAACGTATGAATTACAAAGCCATGTTGCCTCTTTTTATTTGTAGAGCTTTATCCCAGCCTCTGCAGAGCCTCTACTGAGGTTGGGTTTTGAGCGGATTGGGCGCCTGAAGTGTAAAGACGGCTTGAACCTCCAAACATCCAAGGTCGGGTGGTTTGCTCTGGTGGGCTCCACACTTCACGTTTACCTGTCAGACAGCCATGGAGAGGAGATCCACCTCCGCAAACTCAATGAACTCTGTGAGTGAAAGACATGAACACAAACGCGTAGACTAATTACACAATCTTTTTTAATGCATACACACCAAAGACACTGTCTGGAAGTCAACAAACCATAAATAAAGAGTGTATGACATATAGTCTTTGAAGTGTAAAATAATATGATGACTATGTTTTTTCGTTTTGCAGCAATTCAGCAAGACAATGAGGTGCTGGTGCTGGTAGAGAGGGGAAGGTGAGAGGGAAGATTAATAGTAATGCTTAGAGGAAAAAGCTCTTATAATCTTTAAGATGTTTTTTTTGTGCCTTCTTCCTCTTTGTTCTTCACTTGATTTATGTTATTGTCCTTTCTGCTGCCTTTCCCTATCAAGAACTCTGTACATC
Organism: Notolabrus celidotus; assembly: GCF_009762535.1. Taxonomy (NCBI): domain Eukaryota; kingdom Metazoa; phylum Chordata; class Actinopteri; order Labriformes; family Labridae; genus Notolabrus; species Notolabrus celidotus. The sequence continues at coordinate 13,297,381 of NC_048285.1, forward strand.
GAGGGAGAGAGGAAGTTGGACTTTGCCGGATGGTGCGCAGCCATCCAGGCAGCCGCAGGGAGTGGAGGAGACACACTGAGCCAGCAGCAGCTGACAGAGACAGACATCCCGGTCATAGCACACAGCTGCATCGGCTACATCACACAATGCGGTGAGAGAGGGATGAACACAAGCAGCTGAAAACATGCATTTAAAGAGCAATCCTTTTTTTTTTAGTGCCAATTCATAACAAATGTTGTCGTCACAAACAAAGCAGGTCTGTGCTGTGCTCTTTCTCAAATTAAGTCAATACAAAGCACACACAAATGCATAAAGCCATGCTCCATAACTGTCACAGATATATGTATATGCTTGTTTTTTTTATGACAGGAGTGTTCACATACAGGAAACTGTGATCTATCTTGCTGCTGATGCGTGCTCACTTAGCACTGTCTGCATTTCTGTCTGTGTCCTTGAGTGACTTTAACGCCATGATTTCTGGCTCTGAGAGAGACCAACAGGCTGCATGACAACAGAACTACTCTGTTCCACCTCCGTTTCTCCTCTTGCTCCTTGCTGCTATTCTTTCCCTCTCTTTTGTTTTCTCTTCTTTATCTCTTGTTTCCCATTCTCTGCCTTCCTCCCACCTCTAACAGCTGACCTGGCTTCTTTCACTCTGATTACTTGTCCTCCCTTTGCCTCCTTTCGCTCCTACATTTTCCTCTGTTTTTTTAGTTTTTCCATATACGTGTGTATAAGGTTGTCTGTCTGTCTTTAAGGGACGCTTTATTATGCCGATTTATTTTTTTCCTGCCTGGAATGTTAATCCCTCTGGCCAGCTTTCCAGGAAATCAGGGTGGAACTGTCTGCCTTGTTGTAATAGTTGTGGTCATTTAGCGTAACACAACATCTGATGTAATCATCCTTATGTCACAATATAGTGCAGGTTGTAGCAACGCTCATGAGAAATTACTAAAACACATATGGACCTCTTATGTTTGGAGACATGAAGGGACTGCAGATCCTTAAACTGGAGTTTTAGTCCTGAAGAGTGACAATTTTTTCAATGAGCAGAAGCCCTCTAGTGGTCAAATTGTGAACAGGATGAATGAACAGTTTTTTCTCACTCATGATCATTTCATTACTTTCTGATGTAGCAATCTATGATGACATCATTGTAGACATAACTCAGAATTAAAAGCCATGAACTTAACTCTGATGTTGCATTATTCTCATTTTAAAACTCCGTCTCCTGAAAAACATTATTTTCCATGTGCTGTATATTTTTATCCTGTGTTTGTAAAACCGTATGTTTCTGTTCAGGCTTGACATCCGAGGGGATCTACCGTAAGAGCGGTGTGAACTCCCGTGTGGCGGCACTGTGCGAGAGATTCCGCCAGGATGCTCGCAGTCTACGTCTGAGGGAAGGAGAGCACCAGGTGGACGACGTCTCCACGACACTGAAACGCTTCTTCAGGGACCTCGAGGAGGGACTGTTCACATCCGAGGATTCCAGAGCCTGGCTCGGTGCTGCTGGTAAGACACAATAACACCATCCTTGTTCCTTTAAGTGCAGTCAAGCTGTGATTTGAAGACAGGTCAGTTCACCAACAGCACAATAAAAAGAACATACTTTTCCACTTACACATACCTAGCAATCTCTATTTATTTAATGAGGTTCGGAGGTACAGTATTTGTCACTGGAACTCCCTTATCCTCCTCTAACCCATTTGTTCTCTCACACTTTCATCCTGCACTCTTCACCTTCTCACTTTCTGACACTGTCTTTGATCCTGCTTCTCTTTTTTATTTCCTCTGAATTCATGATTCCTCTCTCTCTATCTCTGACTGCAGCCATTCAGGATGAAAGTACCAAAATCTCCCAGTACCAGCTGCTGTTGAAGAGACTGCCTCGTGTCAACAAGGCGACACTACAAGCCCTTATCAACCACCTCTATTGGTGAGAAACAACCACACAATCTTAACATACATAAATATCCCTTCAATTGTCATCCTGGCAGCTTATACCCATGTGTTTGACCTGCGTGTGTTCCAGCGTCCAGCGTTTTTCTGAGCTGAACCAGATGAACCTTCATAACCTGGCCATAGTGTTCGGCCCCACGCTGTTTCAGACTGACGGGAAGGACTACACTGCTGGCCGCGCCATAGAGGACCTCATACAGCACTACACGCTCATCTTTGAGGTTAAACTCACCTCTCACTCAATCATTCATTGTCCCAGTATAGCAGAAATATATCTTGGCTTTTTCTAATTGTGTGGTGAAAAGGTTAAGGTCCTGCAGCACTCTTATTTGTTTCAGGAAAATTAAAATGGAAATTGGGATTTCCTCTCTTAAGCACACGTTAAAATCCCTGCAACCATATTGAAACTGTACTAATCCTCAAAGAACCACTCACCAACAGAGTTGTAACCACGTTATTTTGTTTTGATATGATCATAATTACAATAGCTCAAACAACATCAACAGCAAAACCCTAGTCCTCATCAGGTTTACAACAATGAGCAAATAATGAGGTTTGAAATGCCAATAGGGATTTGTGCTACAGATCTAAAGATTGCCATCATGTATAATTAAAGTATCATGCCAGTTAAATATGTATTCATTGTTTGCAGGTGGATGAGCAGCAGCTAAAGAAGCAGCTAGAGGAGATTACAGTTATCATCAGGGTGCGGGAGAAACTCAGCGTGAAGTTTCCTGTGAGTCTCAAAGTCACACAACTCAATCATGCAATCTTGTTTATTTAAGTTGTTGTTGATAACCAGCGGCTCTTTTTTAGATAAGCTGGTTCATTTCTGGTCAGTGTTTTATCTTCTGATTGTGTGATATGCTTGAGTTTACCACTCATAATCTTTGCAAAGTCTCGCTTATAACTGAGTCTTATTCATTCATCATACTTTATTTATTATCTAGTCCAAATCTTAGTAAATTTTAAAAGTCATATACTGTCTTATTTTAAATTATATTAGATATATATATATTATTTATTCAGCTCATTTTTAAATTGTGTTTATTTATTAATTTGTTGTGGATTATTATATATTTATTTAGTTATTCATTAAATCTTATCATCTTATTCCAGTGATTTTTAACTCTCAGCATTTTTATATTTTATTCATGTTTTGTTTTGCTGTATTTACTTTTAGTGTAACATCGTAGTTTCTGTTACTGGTTAAATATTTGAGTGTTTTATGATCTTATTAATTTATTTTATTTTGGTGAGCTTTGATTTTACCTCCAGTGAATCCTCATTAAGATGACATGACAGCGTCTTTTTTTCATATTTTTTATTTATTCTATTGTATTACTTCCATTATTATTTGATGTCCAACACTTTGTGTTACAATATTAGTGTATGAAAAGTGCTTTCAAATAAAGTCTGAATCTGATTGTCTTTTGTATTTGTGTATGGGACACTTTAGAGCACTGAACCGGGAGGTCACTTCATCTGCACTGTTTACCTGGAGGAGAAGAAGGAGACCGCAGAGCAACATGTCAAGGTGAGAAAATAACACTATATTATTTTGCATCTCACAAATATTTGCTTACAATAAGTGCTGCAGCTTAAAAACTACTGTTTGTGTTAGTTTGCAGCCATGCTCTTGCTTTTTGCTGAATAACTGTGTGATTTTGTCTTCAGATCCCTGGTTCTATGACAGCAGCAGAGCTGATCTGTGAGGTTCTGGACCGGCGTAACATCCCAGTTAAAGACAAAGACTACTGGAGCTGCTGGGAGGTCAGCGACAAGGAAGAAATGGGTGAGACACATAGAAAGCCAAAGGGAGACGTTTATGATTTTTTTTGCCATAAATGTATTTTTAATCCTCTTATTTCCTCACAGCCATACTCTTTTGTCTAAATCTACAACTTTCTTCTGTATTTAAAGCTCTTTACTCTGAATTTAATTTGGGCTTACATGTGAAAATATCCTGAAAAGATGACATGGCCAGCAGCAAAACAAAATAAAAAGGCTCAACCTGCAGCCTGACCTTCCCAAAGTGACACCCGAACTCCAGAGGCAAAGAGATCATTCTCACCAATCTGATGGAGTTTTGTGGTTTGTTTTGAACCTGGTATGTGGGCCATGTGGTTCCCTACCAGGAAGCCCGTAGGTGGCTTATAATATGTCAGAAATGTTCAACTCATCTGGCAGATACCCTGTCATTGGCTTACAAAACCCTACCTGCTGGTTCGGGGAAGACACGGAGGAATGATGGAGGGGGGGAGGGAATCTGAAAGAGGATGAGTGATGAGATGAGCTTGGGAGGGGATTCTGTCAGTCACTTGTTAGACATAAACATAAAGAGCTATTTTTAGCTTTGGTACTAACTGCAGGAGCATAAAGTGACATTATTGTCAACATAATGAGCATGCAAATCTCTACAACAACTCTGTCGCTACTAAAAATAATGTGCACCAGTGTCAGTCATGATGCCAAGAGTTCAGCCTTGTGTCTGAGAGTGAGACGGACTCTAACACTGTTTTATACAACCCTGCGTTGTGTGTCCCGGTGCTTTCCTCAGAGCGTCCGCTGCACTATCAGGAGAGAGTGTTGCCCATCCTTCACTCCTTTGGCACTGACTCCCATCTCCTCATCAAGAAGCACCTCGCTATGGACATGATGACCGTCTATCTAGGTACACACACAATCCTAACAGAAACAAAATGATCTCTCTTGTTGCTGATGTTTCCTCCCAGTTAACAGTCTCTAAATTTGCCCTTCAGCCAGTAAAGTGGATGTGTCCAAACACGGGAATATGAAATTCAGAGAAGAGCGAAGCATTTTGGGATTAGGACTATCATCTGGAAGTTTCCACGACAGATATTTCATCCTCAATTCCACCTCTCTTAGGATGTACAAGGAAATCAGAGTAAGACTCACAGATGTCATCTATATCTATTCTGCTTTCTGTGATCTTTCTCAGCTTCACACTTTGTTTTTTTGTCTCCTTCTGTCCATCAGAGTAACCGAGCAGAACGCGAATGGCCGGTGAAAAACCTGAAGGTGTACCTGGGTATAAAGAAGAAACTTCGTCCTCCTACATGGTGAGCACCTGCAGCACTGCTGTCACTTCTCATCATCCTCATCATTACTGAGTGCCAAGGCAGCAGGTGGAAAAGCGTGAGCTGGGATACAATACCAGGAGAAAAAAGGAAAATGAAAGGAAACAATTCGCTGTTGTCTATCACTCACAAAAATGTCTGAAAATAACTTTTATCATCTGTCAAGCATGAAGTGTGCTTGTCTCTGTGCTATAAGAAAATACTCATTACTCATGCTTTCAGACAGGCTGTTAAGTGTCCACCACAGACTGCAAAATCTCTGCATGACTGTTGTGGTATGAGAGTATTTATGAACCTCTGAGCAAAATGCAACGTTAAAATTATAAATTTAGATCACACATGTCATTGCATCTTTAGCCTTTAGACAAACTTTTTTCTATTTTATGTCTCAAAAATGACTATACAAAGCCTCAGGAGACACGAGTCATTCTGCATGGATTGAATGACACATTAAATGACAGCACATGCACATGCACATGCACATGTTTATCCAACTCTTTTTGTATGAAGCAAATATTTTAATGCCTCTGAGCTTTTTAACATGAATCATTTAAAAGCGGATACACAGGCTGAGAGAATATTCCATAATCCCACTTGGTCTTCAGCATCCTAATCTAAAAGAATAACACGTGCTTAATCTTCAATTATTTATTTTCCAATTTTAGATACATGTAATTATTTGCCTTCTTTGAAAGAGTTCCCTTGGTGGACAGAGTGACCACTAGAGGGCAGACTGAGCCTGTGGATCAGGAGCACCTGAGCGTTTGTGATCGTGCTGCTGTTAAACTTATTCTCTCTTTCTGTCCATGTCTGTGTCTGTTTTTCTAGTTGGGGGCTCACAGTAGTGTATGAGAGCAAGAAACAAGAGAAACCAGAGAAGCAGCAGTGGTGAGTAGCTGTCCAGAGCCATAAACAAAACAAAATATAGCTGTCAGTCTAGAGCACTCGAAGCTCAGGCCTGTGCTGCTCATGTCAAGAAGCAGAGATGGTTTCTTATTTATTTTCTGTATCTTATTTATTGCTCTGATTTATTTTGCTGTTCAACAACTCTTCCCAAGACACATTCAGTGTAGTGGCATGTGCCTCATAGTCACACTCATCATCCTGCACTTTAAACATCTACTTAGTCCACTATGGCGAATGAAAAAGAGGGATTTTATTTCCCTCTTGAAGCTGTCCTCCTCCAGCAGTACAAGCATCACACTTTTTATCTCTTCGTACAGCCTCAGTGATAACTTATCCAGCCCTCCTGACACGTCCTCTGTTGATGCTCTCCTACTTTCCCTTAGTGGCAGCATAATCACATTTTGGATGCGCATGCATACATGACTAGTGTTAGAAATAGGGAGGCGCTTCTCAGTAGGCAGGGAAAACGGGTCAGATCCCTGCGTGAGAGTTTGGAAGAGGAGGCGTATTAAAGGTCGTCTCCACCCAGGAGGGAAAAACACATGAGTACACCTGTAACCATGACTCTATTCTAATCTGTGGTCTGTTCACACACACAGGCTCCTGTATGTGTGCGTATGTACATTAGTTGTATATATCTGTGTATATCCGCGTGTGTGCCCAGCGTGTGTCCGCATGTTCATGTTATAGTGGGCTCTTTGCTGTCAGCAGCTGTTGACATCAGTGAGGTTGTAATGGGAGTGCTGTTCCCGTCACGCTGTAGGCAGCATCGTCTCTCAGTTACGCTCTGTGGCCTTATCACTCACAGAAAATAAAGGAACACACCTGAGAGGAAGAAACAGAGAGAGGAGGAATGGAGAAGAAAGATAAAGAAGGCATGCAGTGGGAGTGGGAAATGGAGAGAGGAAATGTCAGGCTTAGGGGGGAGAAATCGTATGTTAAGTTGGAAATGTAGCATTAACTCTGGGTAAAAGGGAACGTAGTAAGGAAAAGAGTGTAAGAGATAAGAAATAAAGTGAAAATATGCAGAAATGAACGAGTGAAGAGCGGAAATTGGGGCTGTCTTCCACTTAATGTGGCGTAGTTTTACCCTGCTGCTGCTTCTTTCCACTTAAAACTCTTACTCCTCGTTAGTTTTCTGTCTCCGTCGCACTATTTTATCAGCCCATGCTAGCAGTCACTGTCCTTTAACTCAGGGACGTTGTTACATCCTCTGAATATTATGTTAATCTGAATCCATGTCTTTTATGAAAACCTGCTGTGATTAACGAGCAGTACTTCCTCCTCGGCGGCTGATAATGTCCGAGATTAGCGGCCCAGATAATTGCATAGAATGTACATGCATTGTAAAACATTACAGAATACTGAACTGTAGGTATGCATGCTCCAACACAGTCACTGTCCTGTTTTGTATCCCAACAAGCACTAATGAGCTCCGCTGGCCTTAATGATGTAAACTTGGGAAAAGGAGGAGCTGCGAGTGTGAGTGGTGTGTGTTTTGCATGTGTGCAAAATCTCTTGGCTGATGCTAAATTTATGTCTGTGGTAGACGCTGTACCATATTCTGTTTAGCTCTCTCTGAATCTGTGTTTTGTTGCGTCTCAGTGGAGGGAACTTGCATAGTAATAATTGCTTATAACAGTAAAAGTCGTATAAATAAAACCTATTTATTCAGCATCACAACAGGGATCATGGCTCGGGGGCTGTACGACAGCAATCTGACTGGCATCAAATATGCACACGCACATGCAGACATCACACATATAATCTCTTGTGGACACAGGCGCACACACTGTACGCTGCAGGTGCTAATCAGTGTGTCTCTTTGGGGGAGATTAAATGATGATTTACTCCGTGTTTACTCTTTTAGCACCGTGTCAGAAGACGAGAGAGAGAGAGAGAGAGAGAGAGAGAGAGAGAGAGAGAGGATGTGTCAATTCCAGTTTCTGTCTTTCTCTACCTCTCACTTTTATAGTTCATCCAAGTTTTCTTTTGTCCCAGCATGCCTGTCTTCTTTTTCCCAAAATACACACAAAGACAATATCTCAGCTCACACACAACCACCTGATTTTTATCACGCTGTCACCCTCACTTTGTCATACCTCTTTTTATTCACAGGTATCTCTGCTGTGACACGCAGTCAGAGATGAGGGAGTGGTACGCCACTTTTCTCAGCATCCAGGTGTGATCTCAATCTCACACGCACAGAAATACACACACACACACACACACACACACACACACACACACACACACACACACACACACACACACAGTAGTTGACTTGCAGTAATACAAACGCTTTATAGAAACACGCTGAACATGATATTTACAGTTTGTTCCCTCAAGTCGGTGATCTGAAACCTTATCTTATGAGCATTATATTTAGCAATATTTCATTGAGTATTATTTAAAGGGAAAAGTTAACAGCCGGAGAGAATCACCCCTCAAAATCTTTCCCTACACCTCCTCACAGTTCACAGTGTTTCATAACCTCTCCTCCCTCCTCTCCTAATCTCTCCCACTGTTATCTCCCCTCCTCATTAAAGTACGATGGAGACGTGTGGCCTCAAGACGGACTCAAGCAGATGCAGGTGAACCGTGAATTGACGACGGACACGCGTCATGGTAACGTGTCACTGATTCCGCTGCGTGGCAGTGAGAATGAGATGCGGAACAGCGTAGCAGCTTTCAGCCAAGACCCGCTTGCTGTGAGTGAACCCACCAATCAGTGGGACAAATCTCAGACAAACCAGGAAGCTTGAAGGGAAAAGCTCCTGGTTAATCAGAGACATTCATGCTGCTCAGGTGGTCCCAGACCCTCAACCCCAATCCTCACTGTGAAGGAGACCAAATTAACTCTGAGCGTGAGCTTGTTGTGTGTTATGTACTTTACATTCGGAAGCAGAACTTTATTCAAAGTTCAACCAAGTTTAAATATTTGAGATGTATGATGATGCATGTAAAACGTGTACATCCAGTGATCTCTCATTTGCCTTTCGGTTTTACTCTCCACAAAAAGAGGACAGGAGTTGAGGGTGCCACCTGTGCAGAATCAATAACCTCTGTTCCATGATTCATCTTCTAATTTAACCATCACCATGACAGGATCTGGGTTCTTAAACTTAAAAATAGACTCTTCATGTGAAACTTGAGTGCATGTTTTTATGAGCCAGCATCCAGCACAAGAGAATAATCACTAATTTGTGTCTGGGTCTAAAAATGTTTGAGAATCCAGATGACGTGAAGAGGAGTAGACAGCTGCATCTTCATTTTGGAGGAGGTTTTGAGCGGAGAATCAACAAAATTGAATTAGAACAAGAGTTATTTTGGTGAGGTTCTGCCAAAGCTTCCTGCGAAACACCAAGGACAGAAACAAAGACCAACACATTTGAAGTGAGCTCTCACCTGCAGGCAAACTCTGGTTAACACTGAGTTTCACAGCACTGCTGCCATATCAGCTCACACAGTTGTTTGGTTTTGCAGGAATCAGACAAACATCATGATTCTTTTTTTTTATCTGGACTATATTTTGAGTGCACTGACATTAAGCTGGACCTGTTCAACAGCATCAACATCACCACTTTCCATCTGTTCTCCTATTTTCACCGGAAATTATGTGCAGTCATCCAAAAATATTCATTCTGCACTCCGTTTTTTTTTTATGCTTTGTGCCCAAATGTCCACAATCTGACGATGCAGTTGTGTCCTCCTGCTGTTCCATCCATCACATGCCTCTTATTAGACTACAGCAGCACACTGTTACTTCCATTGACACCATTTCAATTCCAGGGTGGCGGTGTTTCTGCTTTCAGGATATTTTTCTATTGATCCTGGTCTCTTTCAGTCTACTGACGGGGTCTAATTTTTGTTTAGAGAGTGAGGGAGGTGTGATTGCTTTGGTGACGGGGCAGCAGCAGCAGCAGCAGAAGCACGGTTCTTATGCAGGATGTTTGTGTGTTTGTGTGTGTGTGTGTGTGTCAGTGTGTGTGAGTGTGTGTGTGTGTGTGTGTGTGTGTGTGTGTGTGTGTGTGTGTGTGTGTGTGTGTGTGTGTGTGTGTGTGTGTGTGTGTGTGTGTGTGTGTGTGTGTGTGTGTGTGTGTGTGTGTGTGTGTGTGTGTATAGAGGAGAGAGACTGCAGTCCAATAGAAAGTCAAATTTTCAGCCATTTGTGTGAGACCCCTATGTATGCGTATGAGAGAGAGAGAGGATGGTTGATTAGTCCTGGTTGTGATTCTCAAAGTGAATGTGATCATGTTAAGTTTAACTGAATGTTAATGTCACTTTTTTTCCCCCCACATCTCTTTCCTTCTGTCTCTTATACTGAAACAAGTCTTCCTGACACTCCTCTTCATCTCTTTCACCCGACATTTCCTCACATATTCAGTCCATGTCAGTTCACTATCTTCACCTCCCTCTGTTTTCACACCTCTCTGAGTCTCTCCATCTGTCCATCTCCCTCCCTGTCATAACCCCGTCTGTTGCTTTTTCTTTCAGCTTTTTAGAGACGTCCGGTAATCTTCGTAAAAACACAGGTAAGGCAGTTTCAGATATGAATCATATACGAGCATAATGAAAAGGTTGACTTGAAATAAAATTGTGACCTCTCAGGGGACATTGCTGTGAAACTGATTTCAGATAAAGCTGCAGATTTCAATTTGCTGTAGTAGATAAAACATGTGTACAAATATCAGTACGTTCATAGTACAGCATGTGATGGCATTCATTTGATTTCTTAACTCTTTGAAGGGAGGCCTGTCCGCATCAACTTCCCAGCATCCAAGTGACATCATCATTCTGTGACCATGAGGACCTGAATGACAGACACTCTATTAGGATTACAGCTGTTTGCTCCTCTGAATAAGAAGCGGACCACAAAGCAATCGGACGACAGGATCTCATTTAAAATATAACCTCCACTGGGTTTCCCTGCACAGATGAATTTTACTTGACTTGATGTACAGAAAAGGACGGTTCAATGAACTACAATCAGGCTGAGATTTTCTGACTCGCATCATGCACAAAATGCAGGAAGACTGCGTCTCACATTCCACTGTTTCCACGGGCCAGTGGCATTTGCCTCAATCACTGCGTTGCATTATGGGACACATGCATGAACGACATGCTGAGAGAAACATTCATTTCTGTTTCAGAAAAGAGCTATTGTAGTCTAGTTATCCTAGGCAGTAGAAGAAATGCTCAGCTATGTTTTTTAATAGAAGATTGAAGTTATTGACTCGCAGTCGTTGCTGAATGTGGATTTAAAATGTTTCATTCCTTTTAGTTTTTTATGTACTTTTGCTCAAACATTGGTCTTGGAAGCAAAGCTGATGTCGGAGAAGACTGTGACCTGATTATGTCCAGAGTTGGTTCCGGAGGGACGAGGATGAGGACTGAGAAAGAGAGAGAGTGAGAAGTGCCATCTATCCGATGGATTCTTGTTACTCTGCAGGACCTTTGCCAGTACTGTTCAAACCTCGCTAAGAGGGTCTAATGTGTTGCTTGTGTCAATTTGTCTACAGCACCAGTATGTGTGAATGTGTAAATGTGTGTTTATGAAATGTTGCTTTATGATACCCTCTCTTTTGGTGAGAGAAAGACGAAAAGGAGATGCAAGTGTTGAGAAATACATGTTCTTAAGTTTAAAGGAAGAAAGTCACAGTCGGGGGACTTTAACAAGAATAGATGGTAGAAGTTGCAGTTGCCCCAAATAAATCAGTGCCTCTTGTATAGGTAACATTTTAAACCAGTATGACTTAGATACACTGTCTGTAATATTGTCTGTCATATTGCTTTCTTTTTCTTCTGCTCTACATTCCTAAGCTCCGCCCCCTCTCTCTGTACACCCTTTATTAAAGCCTGTGATAATAAGAGGTAATATACTGTACATATATGGGCAGTTTTGTCATTAACCAGCAGTATTTATAAAGTTTTACAGTGTGGATTAGTCACATGGGAATAAACAATTTTCATTATGCCCAACAGAATCTTTGCAGCTGTAAATTGCTAAAGTTTGTCCATTAAAACCCAAACATGGCATAAACGTTACATTAAAAGAATCTGTGATTAACGTGGATCATAATCTATTATTTTTTTCTACCTGGGGTTTTTTTTCTCAGAAGAAGAGGCATGAAACAATCTGTGTAAACTGTAAGAACCTGTCAACAGTGCCTTACTGACTGCCCTGAGCTGTCCATCTTTGCCTGAGTGGCTACTCGAGGTGTTACATGTTGCAAAGACTCCTTATTTATTGAGCAGAGGATGCCGACTGCTGGGCTGTAGCTCCACTTCTGCTAGTGGGACATCATGATTTTAACTAAGTGTAAGTTTGAAACACTTTGTGATGCAGTTTTTGTGTAAAATGTGTTTCTGAAATGTGAATATGAAGATTTGTGTTATTGGCTGCACTCTAACCCACACCTCAGCAGGGCCGGAGAGAAAACTCTGTGTAGTCATGGAATTACACTCCAGATAGACAATAATCATTCCTCTTATGTGCTTTTTATTCTTGTATTATTGTTTTCAACAATGAATCACAGTAGATACACTGTAATTAACTTCACCACATACACCATCAGAAAAAAGTGAAAGTTGGCAAAATGAGGTTTAAATGTTGAACACAAATTTAAGCATTTATCAAATCCAGCTTAATAAGCAGAAGCATCAAATGATAATCCTTCTTCACGAGTCTCTCATGTGTCTTATATTAAACATTTACAAGTCAGAAAGCTGCAGTTGTATTAACTCTGAATCCTATCATGGAGTGTCATCAGGCCTCCATGAGACAGTCAGATATTACAGGCAGGAAATGTGTTTCAGTTGTTTTAATGAAGGATTTTACTTCTCTCTAACGGCTCATTTTCCCTGGTAGATCTCTACCCACAGATTTGTTCAAATATTTCTTGATGTGCATAGAAAAGTGGGACCTTAGAGCTGCAGGTTTGTCTAAGCTTAAGTGACCTGTAATTTTATCCTGACTCATCAAAACACTGGGCTGCTGCTATGCGTTTATACATATACATTTCATTCTTTTTTCTCTTTTATAGCTGTAACTAATGTGAAAACTTTTTTCAATATTCTTAGAGATCTTTTTGTGTTCGTCACTGTCATACATTTCAAGAACATCAGTGATACAGTGTTGTAAAACAATGAAGAACAAAGAGAAAAAGTGGCCTTAAATACTTTTTTTTTTTACATCTTTTCGTTTTCTGTTTCTCTGCATTTTACAGATTTTTCATCTCTCAAACTCTAATAAAAACATTCATTGAATTGTGTCTGTGTGTACGTGTGTGTTTTCTGTCCTCGTGAGCATGCATATAATTACAGTGTGTTGCCACAGAAGTCCTTTAGCTCTGGAGAACATTTTTCTCTTAAAGGTTGATGCCCTCTAGCTCTGCTTTGTCCACATGGTTATCCTCTTGTTTTATTCTGTGCTTTTATAATAAAGCACATTCAGACACTAACTGCCCTACAGGGCAACTTTGAAAAGACACATACACTATACATTAAACATGTGCACATGTACAGTAACCACAAATGTATAGAGACAGAAACTTTGGTGGCCTGCGGGTTTTATGACAATGTCATGCTACAGTAAAAAACATGAAGTGAAGGCCTATAGATGTGCTTCCAGGAAAAATGTCAGGAGTGTGTGAGGGTGTGTGTGGGGGGGTGGAAGGGGTACAGTGGTCTAAGGGAGAGCCTTGCAGAGGTTTTCTATATATGTGTGTGTGTGTCTGTGTGAGTCATGGTGGACCACCAGCTTTCTGTTCATTCTCCTAAGCAGAGTTGACACATCAGGGTCACTTTGAACCTCGAGACACACACAGGAGAGCCCCGTCAGGGACTCGCACAGGAGGCCTTCACAATGAAATTCACACACACACACACACACACACACACACACACACACACACACACACACACACACACACACACACACACACACACACACACACACACACACACAGGAGACCCACGGGGGAAGAACGCACACACGCTAATATGGCCTTTACTGCATAGGTCACAGCAGCAGTTGCGTAAAGGGAGGGAAGGAGATGAATGAGTGCAGTTCAGAGAAGGGGCAGGAATGGAAAACAAAGATAAAGTCCAAACTGAGGAGCATCAGGGGCGGACCTACAGGTGGGCACGCAGGGGCTGCCTGCCAGGACCTGCCAGCCCACCTGCCGGCTCCCAAAAATAAAATGCAAATTATCCTGGAGCTCAGTGTGCCAACCGTCCTGAAAAATACAAACAATAAGAGAGACAGCAGCGGCCACCTGCCTCCCACTGAAATCTGGACATCCACCTGTGTGAGCCAATTTCCTTCATTTCCACTCAGAGCACACAGCACCAAGAGCGGTGTGAGTGAGTGACACTTAAATTGTCTCTCTCTGCATCATCAGACAGAGAAGCTTCGGTGCTCTCTGAACCAAGTCAACAATGAAGAGCCTGCCTGGGTCTGAGAGCAGAGTGACAGACTGCAGTCATTGTTTGCTCAAAGGTACACTACACCTGATTTGTGCTCAATGGAAGCCTAATCCCCAAGTTTTATCTTGAGATACATCATCATACAGACTGCTCATGTCAAACTTGACAAGAATTTGGCATGAAAAGACTGATGTAAGAAACAGAAGGCCAGTACAGAAGAAACATGTTCTGCATATTGTTAAAACTCTGACCTTAAGAAACAATTATAAAAACATGTTATAATTGATATTGCATTTATTTTACTGTGATAAAATTTTCTATCTTTCTATCCATCTAGATGGATGACCGGATGGCAGGACTGAAAGAGAGACAGACAGACAGACAGACAGACAGATAGACAGACAGACAGCATAACATACAGTATATTAAGGACACAAGAACCACCCACATTGTGGCCCAACGGTGTCCATGCCATCAGTCCTCTAGACGTGTAGTTTCATTGTTTGTGTTTAGAAGCACACAATTTGTTCGTTCATAAATGAGCAAATAATAAATGAGAAATAAAGTATCAATGAGCTGGGTTAGCAAACTTTTCAAGGTCTCATGTTAATTTACATTACATCACAAAAACTCTGCCAATCTAGGAAAACAGAGCACAAACAAACACAAGCCAAACCAGGTCCCCAGTGGACAAGCGGCAGCATTTCCAAACTGTGCTGCAAACTTCTAACAACACACAGAAGCCCTCCGCTTCAGATGCCTTCGATGCGCTGCTGACTCTCAGCCAGTTTTCCACAGCGGCTGCAGTCAGTTTGCTCACTTCAGTTCATTCACTACAAAAGGGTGACATCCAAGTATTCATGTTCCCATCCATACTTAAGAGAAATGTAGTCCAAAGAGTTTGAGAAATGTCCTTCCAGTTGAACATGGCTATTTCCTGTGTTTTACCTTGACAACACTGTATCGGCTAATACAAAAAAGAAAATTTGCACTCCAAAGACTATGGTTAACAGAAAATATTAAAAACCCTCCCACCCCCTTTGTCTGCATCCCGCCACACATCTGAGCAGGTACAAATAAAGGTAAACCGTGACCAAGCGCCAGTTACCAGAAATGATGTCAAAACCATTAAAAGAATGATACATAACAAATAATCAACACAGGTTAAACTCACATCATATCAACTCATATCACATTATAACAGAACAACTGTTGCTTATATGTAGAGGTAGCATTAGCTTTAGCCTGCACAAGCATTAGCTCAATACAATCACTGAACTGCTGAAAATTGTTAGACCAACAGCAGAACTCTCTCAAACTTGGTTTAAAAGTCAGATCATTTTGCTGGCTATGAATACAACGACCTTCATTAAGACATTATAAGTTACCCTGCTGACTGAATAGAAACCTGGTTAAACAAAGTTTATTATGCCCATGAGGGTTGTATGTGCGCCAGGGCTGTGTACAGTGGTCCGTCATCCAACAGTTGCTTCCCTTCAATGGCCCAAGTACCTGTGGGTTGGGAAGGGGGAGATTAAGGTGGTGCACAGATGATCCACAATGACTCCATTACCAACCTGTACTATGTACAACTGGGCTAACATTTGCAGTGTATCACCAGGGGGCACTGTACACATTATTGTAAGTCTGTGTTTGATTTTCCCACACACTGTGTGAGAGTTACTTAATAATATGAAGGATTGCCTTCATATCCTTATCTGTCAAAACAACTGAGAGCCTTCAGATTTTTCAGTAATTGCTTCAAAAAGAAAATACTTGGTTAAAGCTGCTGTTGCTAGGAATGGTGTCAAAAACGTTACTTTTTTTCTGCTGGGTTTGGAGAAAAGGTCATAATGCCCATCCGTACTCATCAGTAAGTGGAGTAATTTGAGACTATTGTGAAATCTCAGCATTTTCCAATGCCTTTGTATCAAGCAATGTTATTATTCCCCTCATCCCGTTATGACAGACCAATCATAACTAATCTCTAATCCTCCATTCTGGTTGGTTAGGGGCGGCCCCTACTACATCCTTTGATTGGTTATGAGCACTATCATGCCGATCTTTTTTACTTTGTAGATTTAATGATGTCACAAAGTTGGGGAACTCCTTATTTGGTCATATGACCAAGGCACAGGAACAAGGATATGGTAGATGCTGGGGATGAGACAAATGAGGAGTTTTGATTTATAAATCATGCAAAGCTGCTACAGAGTTTTCACAAGATTGATAATAAACTTGAAATGAGATTTATCTGGCCACTTTTATTCCTGCTCAGTATGCAAAAACAATCAATTTGAGAACAGTTAAGCCATTTACTCTGTAATTCTGTTGATTGTTGTTGTAGTTTGAGCTTGTTTAGATTACTGTTTATTTGTCTAGAGACATGTTCTACTATAATTTGGTACAAAAGAGGCTGAAGAAGAAAAGTTTGGTTTTATTTCTGTCTTTAAGTACATTTCATTGGTTAATACAAACCAACACTGACCTGCTGTATAACTTTCACATTTTGTCTAGCATCATCATTAATCATGTTCTGTACTGTGGCATGCCTCACTTCTTAATCTATAAATCACATTTTCTTGTCATGCCTTATGTCCTTCATTGCACCTTCTGCATCCACCTGCAGTGTATAGCTGCATGAGGCGTCAGTACAGATTTGGATAATGACTCTGGGCTCTGCCAGAACTCGCTGTCACCCCCTGTACAACTCTCTAATCCACCACTGATGAGCTGCAGACAAGTTTTGCAGACACACTAGATTGGCTCTGCTCGTTCGATTCATATTCTGTACATGTTTTTTATGCTTTCTGGTCCAAGACAAAATCATTTCAGCCTCAAGAATCTTTGGCTTTGTTGTCAGGGAAACCAGCCAAGCCAGGGTGGATGACATCAAAGGCTGATCCTCGCAGCATTTTCTCTATGAAAGACAGAACAGTCAGAGGTCACACTGTATTTTATTTAATGTTATACTTAGGATCCATAGGTCTGAGCTTGTGGTATCTGAAGATGCATTAGAAGGTTTTCACATTTTCTAGCAGCATGAGCCTTTTCTGTTTTTTCTCTGTTACCTCTCAGTGCAGTAGCAAAAAGTTGTTTGAAGCCTTTTGTCAGAGAGGTGTGAAGAGATGTGCTCGAGTGAAACTTCTTTTGAGCTTTTTGTTCTTTCCACTGTGCTGAGTCTGTGAACAACATGTCATTTAGATTAAGATAATGAGACATGAGACATTAAAATGTATTTTAATTTTTGTCATCTTTTTGTTCTTTCTCCTGTTCACATTTGGCTTGGTTTCCCCTGTGTTTTTTCTTTCAGGGGATGGGCGTGGCTCCCAGGTGCTCGAGCTCCAAACAGGCACACATTGATTTCATCAACAGTCACCTGCTGCAGTATTTAGACCCTGGCTCTCACTGCCAGATGATTTCCACCTACATGTGGTATAGTTGACCTCTAGGTGTAGCCTAGTTTTTCCAGCACTTTTCAAGATTTGTATTTGTTTCTCTGTGTGACTTACCCTTTTATGTCCTCTCTGCCCAGCCTCTCACCACTAAGTCATAAGCTCCTCCCAGGGCCTTCACCTCGCCTTTCCCACCAAGGTGCCTCTGCACCAGTCTCTATCTTTCACCTTCAACCAGCCTCAGCCTGCCAGTACCAACTCCAGTTTTTGTGGACATAAAACCTTGTGTTTAGTTATAGAGTGGCTGCAAAAAAGGGAGATTTTAAAAAAATGGAATCAAAGATAAGATCTCCTGAAAAAGCACAAATGAAGTTAAATAAAGAGGTCCAACATTTTTCAGATCTCAAACAACGGCTAAAGCAACTCCCATCTTAGCATCTCCTTCAGCTCCTCAGAGAAAAGCTTTACAAGATGTCGAGGAGAACGATGAGAGAGAATGGACTTCATCCCTCGTGCCTCTGTAGCAAACGAGCCAGATACTGATGCCAATTAAAGTTTACATAAGATCTCATTAAATTAATGCAGCAGATCATACATCGCCTGCTTCAAATGTGCTGCCAGATGCATCATTTCCATTTGAATTTATAGTGTTTGCTGATCAAATATTCAAGAGACTTGGGTTGTTACACTGCAGATTCATATTTAAATTTCTGATCCAAGCAGAACTTGAAATGAGCCAAACTGATCTACAGGTGCTTCCTATTTGAATGATACTGGGGCAAATGGTAAGGGTTTCCTTTAGAATAAAACGTGGATGTTGAGCATTCAGAGCAGAGCATTTGTGCTATAAAAGGCCGTTGTGGCATTTACATCTGAGAGTGTGTCACCAAACACGTACAATGAGTGGCCTATTACAAATTGAATTACAATGAAACATCAACAGATGAATTGGAGGAGCATTGGAAATGCTATAGGTCACCCGTCAAGTATAAAAAAATACCTGTGAGTTACAGAAATGGGCACAGGCTTATGTTTATTTTGTCTCCATGCAGGCTGAGGCTTTCCACTTCAGTTTTTTCACGGCCTCTGGTTATTTCTACATGCATTTTGTATTTTTTGCACTAGAGACAAAGACAAGACTATATGCACCAAAATATCTCTGTGCAGATCTGAATCATGCACACTGCAGCATAGAGAGCATGAGGCCATCAGGACCCCCAGCTTCACCTTTACTGAGTTATTATTTCAGCTAGATTTCTTGCAAACATCTGAAATGTTGTGTGTTGTGTTTATTTATGTTACAAACAGAAGTCTGCAAACTGTCCCTAAGGTTGTACATTTTATCATGAACACTACAAGATACCTAAAGTTGCAGAACTAGCGTCTATGGCTTAAAAGCTGAAGCATTTTTTTAAATGTACCATGAAGTGGCATTATTTTTTCCATAACAAACTCTTTCAGTATGATTGTGTTTCTGATAGAGAATCTATTGATGGTGTCTTGCAGAAGAATCTGAAATCCCAAAGAAGCCAGCCTGTTTATGTTATTTTGAATATCTATATGCACCAACACTGGACCATTACATGCAATAAAGACACATACAGCATGCTCATTCCTGCTCTGATCTCAGATGAAATGTGAAGTGTGTACAGCTGTACAATCTTGAAGAAACATGAAAAAACACAGCCTCGAGCCCTGCAGTTATGCATTTTATTTAACTGAGTTTTTTCTGGCTCAAGCAGAAAGTAAAGTGAATAAATACTGCTCTCTTCATTCAACTATATGTGCTATACTGGTCTGTAGGTGTGTGTGAATGGGTGTGTTCTCTCTGAGGCCAGTCTTGCTGTCTGGGGCTGTATATAAAAATGAAGTAGGGATAAACTTGTGAGGTGTAGAGAAGGTTTGATGGTCTGTTTCCTTTCATACTTTACATTAACACCTCATCTCCAATCATTTCATCTTGCAGGAAAAAATATTACACAATCTTTTCTCTGCCTCTCTCTCTGCCATTAGAAACATAAAGTGACTTCCATGTAACACACACACACACACACACACACACACACACACACACACACACACACACACACACACACACACACACACACACACTTCCTGAGTCCTGCAGCACTTTTTCAGCTCTGCTAAAGCTGTCATGCTTTGCTGCGTATGATTCCCGCCCTCCAGCCCCTCCCTTCAAGTTTATCACCAATTACTGGCCCTCAAAAAAGAAAAAAAAATAAGAAGGTAAAAGGCCCCTCTCCTCATCCCCATGGCAACTGCTCTCCTCTCTTCCTTTTCTGCCCGATCAATCAGACAATGACTCTCTAGCTGCCCTGCCTCAACCAGGCTAGAAGGGAGAGGTTCAGGATCTAAATATCACTTTCAGAGGTTTCATTTGAACTATTTTTGTCACGTTCTTCCCCTTTGTCCCTGAACATCCTCCATCTTTTCCTGTGCTTGCTGCTCTTCCTTCTATTCTGCTGCCACCTTTATCCATCAAAAACATGTAGTACACAAACAACAAAACATTCTCACCACTTTGCTCCCTCTACGCTTTTCTGTCTCTTTCCAGTGATACATGAATATTCAGAGATACCTCTCTTCTCACGACTGTCTACTCATGTTTTGACTGTTGCGTCTTGCAATATTAAATATTGAACAGATGGTTCAACATTTTGGAAAAGGGTAAATAATTTACTTGCTTGCAGAAGACTGGTTGAAAAGACTGGCCGCGCTTAAAATCTGCACAGCTAATCTGAAGCTACAGCTAATGGACTGTTAGCCTAGCTTGGGACAGAGACTAGGAATAGTGGGGAACAGTTGGCACGAATATGTCAAAAGGTTTTCCAAATCAGAAACAAAAGGAAACAGTTAAAGAACAATTCCTCTCTTTATGTGAAGTAAATTTCATGACTTTGTAATGTTTTCAACTATGGAAAGCTGCCGTTAGCTTAGCTTAAACAGAAAGAAGAGGGCTAGCCTAGCTAGATGACAAGGTGACAATATCATCCTTCCAGCCTCTGTCTAATACTGCAAATCAGTGCCAAAACAAAAGTAGGCAAGGTTTTTCCTTTTAGATGTGGGCAGACAGACTCCAGCAGGGACCTGTGGTAGGCAGGGGAAGGATGAAGAGTAAAGAGAGTAAAAAATAAATAATTATTAAATAAAAATATTGTCAATTTTAGTCATCAGATTGCGCAATACTTCACTGACTGGGTTGAAGCTTATATTGACAAATGTCTCTTTCTGTCTCTCTTCACATCTCCAATGTAATGTTTTCAGACACCTTTAATATGTACTCTAATTTTCCATAGTCAGGCTAATGTATTTAATATTTGTGTGTTACATATTTAGTTTTGCTGATCGCATTAAACCACAGATAAAAAAATGCGAGGTGAGGCAGATAGTACTCTGCCTCACTGAAGGGGGCCTATGAGAGCACACAGGTTCACGTTGCTGCCGTTCTTCTACACAGAAACATAGCGCTGCAATTTCAAAATCAAGTAGGCAACTGCAGTCCGTTCATTCTAAAATGTTGCTCTGATTGAAAGCCAAACATGGAAGATTTTATATCTAACCTTAACAATTTCTCAAAACTGGACTCCAAGTCGAAACAGGATCTAATTAATAAAGGAAGATCAATGTTGGAACTTAAAGATCTGCTTCAAACATCAGGTCAGAAAATAACCCACTCCTTCCAAACTGAGCTGTTTGGCTCTTAAATTTGTAAATCTGACTCAAATGTCAGTGCCTCACCAGCCATGAACCTCACCGCATGTCACTGGACTCCAGTATGCAGTACCACTAGTTCTAAATGTATCACCCTTCGTGTATTGGGACTTCTTACCAGCAGCTGGTGCTCCCTCCTGTCCTCTGTGTTACAGTGTCTCTTGACATTTCATAACAAAACCTAAATATCACCAATGGTGAACAACAGGACACTTGCGTCCTTTTGCAGGTGTTACATGATGCTCACTTGTCTGTTTTCATCACAGACTACAATTAAATAAACACAAATTTGCATGTCTGTACCATGCTGTATAATGAAGATAACCTGAGTATAATAAGAAGAGGAAATCAATGTTGGCCTGGCTCCAAAATGGCACAAAGAAGACACGAACTGGAGCAGAGCTGGATGATGACGCAGGTTTATCTCTTTTTATCTCTTTGAACTGTAGAAATTTCAAACGTAATACTCATAGTTTACTGATACTGGCTGCAGGATACACATGTCAACATGCAAGTAAGGGGAGTACAGGCACTTATTGTTGTCCACTTAAAGCACTGGCTGTAAGTAGCTACAACTGTTGTATCGTGTTGGTTGGCAGGTTTGTTCATTTCATTCAGAGGAAGGCCAGCTGACTCCTGTCTTTTGGCAGAGCTGAGCTAACCAGCTACTGGCTCCAGATACATGGATACTCCACAGGCACAATGGTATCAATAGTTTCCTGGTACCACTGTGGAACTGCAGTTCAGACTCCGCCTTCAGGCTTCTTCATCTGTTGTGCTCAATAACAAACAGATCTGGGTGACTGACAGTGAACATTATGAAATCTAAATGCCAACTTGTCTTTTTCCTTCATATACTTGTCCTCCCCTGTTCCCCTTTAGCTTTCAGTCCTAGACCTTTTTTCGCCCTTTTCTTACTTCCCATCCCTCCCTTCTTCTGTCGTCTTTCTTTGACTTTATCGTTCGGCCTGGCCATTCCTCACTGGTAGCAGACAGAGAGAAATTAGAGAACATTTCGTGTCTGACAACCGGCCTATCTTACAGATACAATCGCCATGAGGGAAGTCAGGAGGAGGTGGCGGAAGTTGGGAACGAGGAGGACTGGAGGGAAGAAGAGAAAAAGTAACGGAAAGAAGAAAAGAAGAAAAAGAGGGAAAAGAACAGCAAGGTGTAAAGGTATACAATAGATAACATATAGAGAGAGTACAGGAAGGAGAGAAGGTTGAGGATGTAGATAAGGAGAGATGAAGTGAAGGACAGTCCAAATAAACAGACGCAGAAATGGTGAAGGAACACTGATGAGCGTAATAAAGGAGGAGAGGATATCGAAAGACAAAGAAGATGGAAAAATTGACATAAACGTCAAAAAAATTAGGATGTCCGATAATAATAATATTTTTTCCGAAGATGCTAAACTAATCAGGAAACCCCTGCAGCTGTAATCGATGAAGGAGGAGACAGAGCAGAGAAAGAGTCAGGGGGTGGAGGGAAGGGTGGGGGGAGAGGGAGGGGGAAGGGAGC